>NC_133126.1:105789839-105944309 GCF_048418815.1 Hemitrygon akajei
TGAGGGACAGGTATCTCCACTCCACACTCACTCTGACACCCTGTGGGACAGGTCTATCCACTCCAAACACTCTCTCACACAATGCGGGACAGGTGTGTCCACTCCACACTCACACTCACACCCTGTGGGACAGGTGTGTCCACTCCACACACACTCTGACACACTGAGGGATAAGTGTGTCCACTCCACACTCACTCTCACACACTGAGGGACAGGTGTGTCCACTCCACACACTGAGGGACAGGTGTGTCCACTCCACACTCACTCTCACACCCTGAGGGACAGGTGTGTCCATTTCACACTCACTCCCACCCTCTGAGGGACAGGTATGTCCACTCCACACTCACTCTGACACCCTGTGGGACAGGTCTATCCACTCCAAACACTCTCTCACACAATGAGGGACAGGTGTGTCCACTCCACACTCACTCTCACACCCTGTGGGACAGGTGTGTCCATTCCACACACACTCTCACACACTGAGGGATAAGTGTGTCCACTCCACACTCACTCTCACAAACTGAGGGACAGGTGTGTCCACTCCACACACTGAGGGACAGGTGTGTCCACCCCACACTACTCTCACACACTGAGGGACTGGTGTGTCCACTGCACACTAACTCTCACACCTTGAGGGACTGATGTGGCCACTCCACACTCACTATCACACACTGAGGGATAAGTGTGTACACACTCACTCTCACACCCTGAGCGACTGGTGTGTCCACTCAACCCTCACTCTCACACACTGAGGGATAGGTGTGTCCACTCCACACTCACTCTCACACCCTGAGGGACAGGTGTGTCCACTTCACACTCACTCCCACACACTGAGGGACAGGTATGTCCACTCCACACTCACTCTGACACCCTGTGGGACAGGTCTATCCACTCCAAACACTCTCTCACACAATGAGGGACAGGTGTGTCCACTCCACACTCTCACACCCTGAGGGACAGGTGTGTCCACTCCAGACCCACTCTCACACCCTGAGGTACAGGTGTGTCTACTCCACACTCACTCTCACACACTGAGGGACAGGTGTGTCCACTCCACACTCACTCTCACACCCTGAGGGACAGGTGTGTCCACTTCACACTCACTCCCACACACTGAGGGACAGGTATGTCCACTCCACACTCACTCTGACACCCTGTGGGACAGGTCTATCCACTCCAAACACTCTCTCACACAATGAGGGACAGGTGTGTCCACTCCACACTCACACTCACACCCTGTGGGACAGGTGTGTCCACTCCACACACACTCTCACACACTGAGGGATAAGTGTGTCCACCCCACACTACTCTCACACACTGAGGGACTGGTGTGTCCTCTGCACACTAACTCTCACACCCTGAGGGACAGGTATGTCCACTCCACACTCACTCTGACACCCTGTGGGACAGGTCTATCCACTCCACACTCACTCTCACACCCTGAGCGACAGGTGTGTCCACTCCACACTCACACTCACACCCTGTGGGACAGGTGTGTCCACTCCACACACACTCTCACACACTGAGGGATAAGTGTGTCCACTCCACACTCACTCTCACACCCTGAGGGACAGGTGTGTCCACTTCACACTCACTCCCACACACTGAGGGACAGGTATGTCCACTCCACACTCACTCTGACACCCTGTGGGACAGGTCTATCCACTCCAAACACTCTCTCACACAATGAGGGACAGGTGTGTCCACTCCACACTCACACTCACACCCTGTGGGACAGGTGTGTCCACTCCACACACACTCTCACACACTGAGGGATAAGTGTGTCCACCCCACACTACTCTCACACACTGAGGGACTGGTGTGTCCTCTGCACACTAACTCTCACACCCTGAGGGACAGGTGTGTCCACTCCACACTCACTCTCACACCCTGAGGGACAGGTGTGTCCATTTCACACTCACTCCCACACTCTGAGGGACAGGTATGTCCACTCCACACTCACTCTGACACCCTGTGGGACAGGTCTATCCACTCCAAACACTCTCTCACACAATGAGGGACAGGTGTGTCCACTCCACACTCACTCTCACACCCTGTGGGACAGGTGTGTCCATTCCACACACACTCTCACACACTGAGGGATAAGTGTGTCCACTCCACACTCACTCTCACAAACTGAGGGACAGGTGTGTCCACTCCACACACTGAGGGACAGGTGTGTCCACCCCACGCTACTCTCACACACTGAGGGACTGGTGTGTCCACTGCACACTAACTCTCACACCTTGAGGGACTGATGTGGCCACTCCACACTCACTATCACACACTGAGGGATAAGTGTGTACACACTCACTCTCACACCCTGAGCGACTGGTGTGTCCACTCAACCCTCACTCTCACACACTGAGGGATAGGTGTGTCCGCTCCACACTCACTCTCACACACTGATCGACAGGTGTGTCCACTCCACCCTCACTCTCACACCCTGAGCGACAGGTGTGTCCACTCCACCCTCACTCTCACACCCTGAGCGACAGGTGTGTCTACTCCACACTCACACTCACACACTGAGGGACAGGTGTGACCACACTCACTCTTACACCCTGTGGGACAGGTGTTTCCACTCCACACTCACTCTCACACCCTGAGGGACAGGTGTGTCCACTCCACACTCACTCTCACACACTGAGGTACAGGTGTGTCCACTCCACACTGACTCTCACACACTGAGGGACAGGTGTGTCCACTCCACACTCACTCTCACACCCTGAGGGACAGGTGTGTCCACTCCACACTCACTCTCACACACTGAGGTACAGGTGTGTCCACTCCACACTGACTCTCACACACTGAGGGACAGGTGTGTCCACTCCACACTGACTCTCACACACTGAGGGACAGGTGTGTCCAGTTCACACCCACTCTCACACCCTGTGGGACAGGTGTGTCCACTCCACACTCACTCTCACACACTGAGGGACAGGTGTGTCCACACCACACTCACTCTCACACACTGAGGGACAGGTGTGTCCACTTCACACTCACTCCCACACTCTGAGGGACAGGTATGTCCACTCCACGCTCACTCTCACAACCTGAGCGACAGGTGTGTCCACTCCACACTCACTCTGACACCCTGTGGGACAGGTCTATCCACTCCAAACACTCTCTCACACAATGAGGGACAGGTGTGTCTACTCCACACTCACTCTCACACACTGAGGGACAGGTGTGTCCACTCCACACTCTCACACCCTGAGGGACAGGTGTGTCCACTTCACACTCACTCCCACACACTGAGGGACAGGTATGTCCACTCCACACTCACTCTGACACCCTGTGGGACAGGTCTATCCACTCCAAACACTCTCTCACACAATGAGGGACAGGTGTGTCCACTCCACACTCTCACACCCTGAGGGACAGGTGTGTCCACTCCAGACCCACTCTCACACCCTGAGGTACAGGTGTGTCTACTCCACACTCACTCTCACACACTGAGGGACAGGTGTGTCCACTCCACACTCACTCTCACACCCTGAGGGACAGGTGTGTCCACTTCACACTCACTCCCACACACTGAGGGACAGGTATGTCCACTCCACACTCACTCTGACACCCTGTGGGACAGGTCTATCCACTCCAAACACTCTCTCACACAATGAGGGACAGGTGTGTCCACTCCACACTCTCACACCCTGAGGGACAGGTGTGTCCACTCCAGACCCACTCTCACACCCTGAGGTACAGGTGTGTCTACTCCACACTCACTCTCACACACTGAGGGACAGGTGTGTCCACTCCACACTCACTCTCACACCCTGAGGGACAGGTGTGTCCACTTCACACTCACTCCCACACACTGAGGGACAGGTATGTCCACTCCACACTCACTCTGACACCCTGTGGGACAGGTCTATCCACTCCAAACACTCTCTCACACAATGAGGGACAGGTGTGTCCACTCCACACTCACACTCACACCCTGTGGGACAGGTGTGTCCACTCCACACACACTCTCACACACTGAGGGATAAGTGTGTCCACCCCACACTACTCTCACACACTGAGGGACTGGTGTGTCCTCTGCACACTAACTCTCACACCCTGAGGGACAGATGTGTCCAATCAACCCTCACTCTCACACACTGAGGGATAGGTGTGTCCGCTCCACACTCACTCTCACACCCTGAGCGACAGGTGTGTCCACTCCACCCTCACTCTCACAACCTGTGGGACAGGTCTGTCCACTCCATACACACACTCACACAATGAGGGACAGTTGTGTCTACTCCACACTCACACTCACACACTGAGGGACAGGTGTGAACACACTCACTCTTACACCCTGTGGGACAGGTGTTTACACACTCACTCTCAGAACCTCAGGGACAGGTTTGTTCATGCCACACTCACTCTCATACACCGAGGGACAGGTGTGTCCACTCCACACTGACTCTCACACACTGAGGGACTGGTGTGTCCTCTGCACACCCACTCTCACACCTTGAGGTACAGGTGTGTCTTCACACTCACTCGCACACACTGAGGGACGTGTGTTTCCACTCCACACTCTCTCTCACACACTGACAGGTGTGTCCAATCCATACTTACTCCCACACACTGAGGGACATGTCTGTCCACTCCACACCCACTCTCATACCCTGAGCGACAGGTGTGTGCACTCCACACTCACTCCCACACACTGAAGGACAGGTGTGTCCACTCCACACTCACTCTCACACCCTGTGGGACAGGTCTGTCCACTCCACACTCACTCTCACACACTGAGGGACAGGTGTGTCAACGCACACTCACTTACACACCCTGAGAGATAGGTGAGTCCACACTCACTCTCACACCCTGTGGGACAGGTGTGTCCATTGCACACTCACTCTCATACACCGAGGGACAGGTATGTCCACTCCATACTCAGTCTCACACACTGAGGGACAGGTGTGTCCACTCCACACTCTCACACCCTGAGGGACAGGCGTGTCCACTCCAGACCCACTCTCACACCCTGAGGTACAGGTGTGTCTGCTCCACACTCACTCTCACACACTGAGGGACAGGTGTGTCCACTCCACACTCACTCTCACACCCTGAGGGACAGGTGTGTCCACTTCACACTCACTCCCACACACTGAGGGACAGGTATCTCCACTCCACACTCACTCTGACACGCTGTGGGACAGGTGTGTCCACTCCACACACACTCTGACACACTGAGGGATAAGTGTGTCCACACCACACTGACTCTCACACACTGAGGGACAGGTGTGTCCACTCCACACACTGAGGGACAGGTGTGTCCACTCCACACTCACTCTCACACACTGAGGGACAGGTGTGTCCACTCCTCACTGACTCTCACACCCTGAGGGACAGGTGTGTCCATTTCACACTCACTCCCACACTCTGAGGGACAGGTATGTCCACTCCACACTCACTCTGACACCCTGTGGGACAGGTCTATCCACTCCAAACACTCTCTCACACAATGAGGGACAGGTGTGTCCACTCCACACTCACTCTCACACCCTGTGGGACAGGTGTGTCCATTCCACACACACTCTCACACACTGAGGGATAAGTGTGTCCACTCCACACTCACTCTCACAAACTGAGGGACAGGTGTGTCCACTCCACACACTGAGGGACAGCTGTGTCCACCCCACACTACTCTCACACACTGAGGGACTGGTGTGTCCACTGCACACTCACTCTCACACCCTGAGCGACTGGTGTGTCCACTCAACCCTCACTCTCACACACTGAGGGATAGGTGTGTCCGCTCCACACTCACTCTCACACACTGATCGACAGGTGTGTCCACTCCACCCTCACTCTCACACCCTGAGCGACAGGTGTGTCCACTCCACCCTCACTCTCACACCCTGAGCGACAGGTGTGTCTACTCCACACTCACACTCACACACTGAGGGACAGGTGTGACCACACTCACTCTTACACCCTGTGGGACAGGTGTTTCCACACTCACTCTCATACACTGAGGGACAGGTGTGTCCACTCCACACTCACTCTCACACCCTGAGGGACAGGTGTGTCCACTCCACACTCACTCTCACACACTGAGGTACAGGTGTGTCCACTCCACACTGACTCTCACACACTGAGGGACAGGTGTGTCCACTCCACACTGACTCTCACACACTGAGGGACAGGTGTGTCCAGTCCACACCCACTCTCACACCCTGTGGGACAGGTGTGTCCACTCCACACTCACTCTCACACACTGAGGGACAGGTGTGTCCACACCACACTAACTCTCACACACTGAGGGACAGGTGTGTCCACTTCACACTCACTCCCACACTCTGAGGGACAGGTATGTCCACTCCACGCTCACTCTCACAACCTGAGCGACAGGTGTGTCCACTCCACACTCACTCTGACACCCTGTGGGACAGGTCTATCCACTCCAAACACTCTCTCACACAATGAGGGACAGGTGTGTCTACTCCACACTCACTCTCACACACTGAGGGACAGGTGTGTCCACTCCACACTCACTCTCACACCCTGAGGGACAGGTGTGTCCACTTCACACTCACTCCCACACACTGAGGGACAGGTATGTCCACTCCACACTCACTCCGACACCCTGTGGGACAGGTCTATCCACTCCAAACACTCTCTCACACAATGAGGGACAGGTGTGTCCACTCCACACTCTCACACCCTGAGGGACAGGTGTGTCCACTCCAGACTGACTCTCACACACTGAGGGACAGGTGTGTCCACTCCACACTGACTCTCACACACTGAGGGACAGGTGTGTCCAGTCCACACCCACTCTCACACCCTGTGGGACAGGTGTGTCCACTCCACACTCACTCTCACACACTGAGGGACAGGTGTGTCCACACCACACTCACTCTCACACACTGAGGGACAGGTGTGTCCACTTCACACTCACTCCCACACTCTGAGGGACAGGTATGTCCACTCCACGCTCACTCTCACAACCTGAGCGACAGGTGTGTCCACTCCACACTCACTCTGACACCCTGTGGGACAGGTCTATCCACTCCAAACACTCTCTCACACAATGAGGGACAGGTGTGTCTACTCCACACTCACTCTCACACACTGAGGGACAGGTGTGTCCACTCCACACTCACTCTCACACCCTGAGGGACAGGTGTGTCCACTTCACACTCACTCCCACACACTGAGGGACAGGTATGTCCACTCCACACTCACTCTGACACCCTGTGGGACAGGTCTATCCACTCCAAACACTCTCTCACACAATGAGGGACAGGTGTGTCCACTCCACACTCTCACACCCTGAGGGACAGGTGTGTCCACTCCAGACCCACTCTCACACCCTGAGGTACAGGTGTGTCTACTCCACACTCACTCTCACACACTGAGGGACAGGTGTGTCCACTCCACACTCACTCTCACACCCTGAGGGACAGGTGTGTCCACCACACTCACTCCCAGACACTGAGGGACAGGTATGTCCACTCCACACTCACTCTGACACCCTGTGGGACAGGTCTATCCACTCCAAACACTCTCTCACACAATGAGGGACAGGTGTGTCCACTCCACACTCACACTCACACCCTGTGGGACAGGTGTGTCCACTCCACACACACTCTCACACACTGAGGGATAAGTGTGTCCACTCCACACTCACTCTCACACACTGAGGGATAGGTGTGTCCACTCCACACACTGAGGGACAGGTGTGTCCACCCCACACTACTCTCACACACTGAGGGACTGGTGTGTCCACTGCACACTAACTCTCACACCCTGAGGGACAGATGTGTCCAATCAACCCTCACTCTCACACACTGAGGGATAGGTGTGTCCGCTCCACACTCACTCTCACACCCTGAGCGACAGGTGTGTCCACTCCACCCTCACTCTCACAACCTGTGGGACAGGTCTGTCCACTCCATACACACACTCACACAATGAGGGACAGTTGTGTCTACTCCACACTCACACTCACACACTGAGGGACAGGTGTGAACACACTCACTCTTACACCCTGTGGGACAGGTGTTTACACACTCACTCTCAGAACCTCAGGGACAGGTTTGTTCATGCCACACTCACTCTCATACACCGAGGGACAGGTGTGTCCACTCCACACTGACTCTCACACACTGAGGGACTGGTGTGTCCTCTGCACACCCACTCTCACACCTTGAGGTACAGGTGTGTCTTCACACTCACTCGCACACACTGAGGGACGTGTGTTTCCACTCCACACTCTCTCTCACACACTGACAGGTGTGTCCAATCCATACTCACTCCCACACACTGAGGGACATGTCTGTCCACTCCACACCCACTCTCATACCCTGAGCGACAGGTGTGTGCACTCCACACTCACTCCCACACACTGAAGGACAGGTGTGTCCACTCCACACTCACTCTCACACCCTGTGGGACAGGTCTGTCCACTCCACACTCACTTACACACACTGAGAGATAGGTGAGTCCACACTCACTCTCACACCCTGTGGGACAGGTGTGTCCATTGCACACTCACTCTCATACACCGAGGGACAGGTGTGTCCACTCCATACTCAGTCTCACACACTGAGGGACAGGTGTGTCCACTCCACACTCTCACACCCTGAGGGACAGGCGTGTCCACTCCAGACCCACTCTCACACCCTGAGGTACAGGTGTGTCCATTGCACACTCACTCTCATACACCGAGGGACAGGTGTGTCCACTTCAAACTCACTCCCACACACTGAGGGACAGGTATCTCCACTCCACACTCACTCTGACACCCTGTGGGACAGGTCTATCCACTCCAAACACTCTCTCACACAATGCGGGACAGGTGTGTCCACTCCACACTCACACTCACACCCTGTGGGACAGGTGTGTCCACTCCACACACACTCTGACACACTGAGGGATAAGTGTGTCCACTCCACACTCACTCTCACACACTGAGGGACAGGTGTGTCCACTCCACACACTGAGGGACAGGTGTGAACACACTCACTCTTACACCCTGTGGGACAGGTGTTTACACACTCACTCTCAGAACCTCAGGGACAGGTTTCTTCATGCCACACTCACTCTCATACACCGAGGGACAGGTGTGTCCACTCCACACTGACTCTCACACACTGAGGGACTGGTGTGTCCTCTGCACACCCACTCTCACACCTTGAGGTACAGGTGTGTCTTCACACTCACTCGCACACACTGAGGGACGTGTGTTTCCACTCCACACTCTCTCTCACACACTGACAGGTGTGTCCAATCCATACTCACTCCCACACACTGAGGGACATGTCTGTCCACTCCACACCCACTCTCATACCCTGAGCGACAGGTGTGTGCACTCCACACTCACTCCCACACACTGAAGGACAGGTGTGTCCACTCCACACTCACTCTCACACCCTGTGGGACAGGTCTGTCCACTCCACACTCACTTACACACACTGAGAGATAGGTGAGTCCACACTCACTCTCACACCCTGTGGGACAGGTGTGTCCATTGCACACTCACTCTCATACACCGAGGGACAGGTGTGTCCACTCCATACTCAGTCTCACACACTGAGGGACAGGTGTGTCCACTCCACACTCTCACACCCTGAGGGACAGGCGTGTCCACTCCAGACCCACTCTCACACCCTGAGGTACAGGTGTGTCCATTGCACACTCACTCTCATACACCGAGGGACAGGTGTGTCCACTTCAAACTCACTCCCACACACTGAGGGACAGGTATCTCCACTCCACACTCACTCTGACACCCTGTGGGACAGGTCTATCCACTCCAAACACTCTCTCACACAATGCGGGACAGGTGTGTCCACTCCACACTCACACTCACACCCTGTGGGACAGGTGTGTCCACTCCACACACACTCTGACACACTGAGGGATAAGTGTGTCCACTCCACACTCACTCTCACACACTGAGGGACAGGTGTGTCCACTCCACACACTGAGGGACAGGTGTGTCCACTCCACACTCACTCTCACACACTGATGGACAGGTGTGTCCACTCCTCACTGACTCTCACACCCTGAGGGACAGGTGTGTCCATTTCACACTCACTCCCACCCTCTGAGGGACAGGTATGTCCACTCCACACTCACTCTGACACCCTGTGGGACAGGTCTATCCACTCCAAACACTCTCTCACACAATGAGGGACAGGTGTGTCCACTCCACACTCACTCTCACACCCTGTGGGACAGGTGTGTCCATTCCACACACACTCTCACACACTGAGGGATAAGTGTGTCCACTCCACACTCACTCTCACAAACTGAGGGACAGGTGTGTCCACTCCACACACTGAGGGACAGGTGTGTCCACCCCACACTACTCTCACACACTGAGGGACTGGTGTGTCCACTGCACACTAACTCTCACACCTTGAGGGACTGATGTGGCCACTCCACACTCACTATCACACACTGAGGGATAAGTGTGTACACACTCACTCTCACACCCTGAGCGACTGGTGTGTCCACTCAACCCTCACTCTCACACACTGAGGGATAGGTGTGTCCACTCCACACTCACTCTCACACCCTGAGGGACAGGTGTGTCCACTTCACACTCACTCCCACACACTGAGGGACAGGTATGTCCACTCCACACTCACTCTGACACCCTGTGGGACAGGTCTATCCACTCCAAACACTCTCTCACACAATGAGGGACAGGTGTGTCCACTCCACACTCTCACACCCTGAGGGACAGGTGTGTCCACTCCAGACCCACTCTCACACCCTGAGGTACAGGTGTGTCTACTCCACACTCACTCTCACACACTGAGGGACAGGTGTGTCCACTCCACACTCACTCTCACACCCTGAGGGACAGGTGTGTCCACTTCACACTCACTCCCACACACTGAGGGACAGGTATGTCCACTCCACACTCACTCTGACACCCTGTGGGACAGGTCTATCCACTCCAAACACTCTCTCACACAATGAGGGACAGGTGTGTCCACTCCACACTCACACTCACACCCTGTGGGACAGGTGTGTCCACTCCACACACACTCTCACACACTGAGGGATAAGTGTGTCCACCCCACACTACTCTCACACACTGAGGGACTGGTGTGTCCTCTGCACACTAACTCTCACACCCTGAGGGACAGATGTGTCCAATCAACCCTCACTCTCACACACTGAGGGATAGGTGTGTCCGCTCCACACTCACTCTCACACCCTGAGCGACAGGTGTGTCCACTCCACCCTCACTCTCACAACCTGTGGGATAGGTCTGTCCACACCATACACACACTCACACAATGAGGGACAGTTGTGTCTACTCCACACTCACACTCACACACTGAGGGACAGGTGTGAACACACTCACTCTTACACCCTGTGGGACAGGTGTTTACACACTCACTCTCAGAACCTCAGGGACAGGTTTGTTCATGCCACACTCACTCTCATACACCGAGGGACAGGTGTGTCCACTCCACACTGACTCTCACACACTGAGGGACAGGTGAGTCCACTCCACACTGACTCTCACACACTGAGGGACAGGTGTGTCCAGTCCACACCCACTCTCACACCCTGTGGGACAGGTGTGTCCACTCCACACTCACTCTCACACACTGAGGGACAGGTGTGTCCACACTACACTCACTCTCACACACTGAGGGACAGGTGTGTCCACTTCACACTCACTCCCACACTCTGAGGGACAGGTATGTCCACTCCACGCTCACTCTCACAACCTGAGCGACAGGTGTGTCCACTCCACACTCACTCTGACACCCTGTGGGACAGGTCTATCCACTCCAAACACTCTCTCACACAATGAGGGACAGGTGTGTCTACTCCACACTCACTCTCACACACTGAGGGACAGGTGTGTCCACTCCACACTCACTCTCACACCCTGAGGGACAGGTGTGTCCACTTCACACTCACTCCCACACACTGAGGGACAGGTATGTCCACTCCACACTCACTCTGACACCCTGTGGGACAGGTCTATCCACTCCAAACACTCTCTCACACAATGAGGGACAGGTGTGTCCACTCCACACTCTCACACCCTGAGGGACAGGTGTGTCCACTCCAGACCCACTCTCACACCCTGAGGTACAGGTGTGTCTACTCCACACTCACTCTCACACACTGAGGGACAGGTGTGTCCACTCCACACTCACTCTCACACCCTGAGGGACAGGTGTGTCCACTTCACACTCACTCCCACACACTGAGGGACAGGTATGTCCACTCCACACTCACTCTGACACCCTGTGGGACAGGTCTATCCACTCCAAACACTCTCTCACACAATGAGGGACAGGTGTGTCCACTCCACACTCACACTCACACACTGAGGGACAGGTGTGAACACACTCACTCTTACACCCTGTGGGACAGGTGTTTACACACTCACTCTCAGAACCTCAGGGACAGGTTTCTTCATGCCACACTCACTCTCATACACCGAGGGACAGGTGTGTCCACTCCACACTGACTCTCACACACTGAGGGACTGGTGTGTCCTCTGCACACCCACTCTCACAACTTGAGGTACAGGTGTGTCTTCACACTCACTCGCACACACTGAGGGACGTGTGTTTCCACTCCACACTCTCTCTCACACACTGACAGGTGTGTCCAATCCATACTCACTCCCACACACTGAGGGACATGTCTGTCCACTCCACACCCACTCTCATACCCTGAGCGACAGGTGTGTGCACTCCACACTCACTCCCACACACTGAAGGACAGGTGTGTCCACTCCACACTCACTCTCACACCCTGTGGGACAGGTCTGTCCACTCCACACTCACTTACACACACTGAGAGATAGGTGAGTCCACACTCACTCTCACACCCTGTGGGACAGGTGTGTCCATTGCACACTCACTCTCATACACCGAGGGACAGGTGTGTCCACTCCATACTCAGTCTCACACACTGAGGGACAGGTGTGTCCACTCCACACTCTCACACCCTGAGGGACAGGCGTGTCCACTCCAGACCCACTCTCACACCCTGAGGTACAGGTGTGTCCATTGCACACTCACTCTCATACACCGAGGGACAGGTGTGTCCACTTCAAACTCACTCCCACACACTGAGGGACAGGTATCTCCACTCCACACTCACTCTGACACCCTGTGGGACAGGTCTATCCACTCCAAACACTCTCTCACACAATGCGGGACAGGTGTGTCCACTCCACACTCACACTCACACCCTGTGGGACAGGTGTGTCCACTCCACACACACTCTGACACACTGAGGGATAAGTGTGTCCACTCCACACTCACTCTCACACACTGAGGGACAGGTGTGTCCACTCCACACACTGAGGGACAGGTGTGTCCACTCCACACTCACTCTCACACCCTGAGGGACAGGTGTGTCCATTTCACACTCACTCCCACCCTCTGAGGGACAGGTATGTCCACTCCACACTCACTCTGACACCCTGTGGGACAGGTCTATCCACTCCAAACACTCTCTCACACAATGAGGGACAGGTGTGTCCACTCCACACTCACTCTCACACCCTGTGGGACAGGTGTGTCCATTCCACACACACTCTCACACACTGAGGGATAAGTGTGTCCACTCCACACTCACTCTCACAAACTGAGGGACAGGTGTGTCCACTCCACACACTGAGGGACAGGTGTGTCCACCCCACACTACTCTCACACACTGAGGGACTGGTGTGTCCACTGCACACTAACTCTCACACCTTGAGGGACTGATGTGGCCACTCCACACTCACTATCACACACTGAGGGATAAGTGTGTACACACTCACTCTCACACCCTGAGCGACTGGTGTGTCCACTCAACCCTCACTCTCACACACTGAGGGATAGGTGTGTCCACTCCACACTCACTCTCACACCCTGAGGGACAGGTGTGTCCACTTCACACTCACTCCCACACACTGAGGGACAGGTATGTCCACTCCACACTCACTCTGACACCCTGTGGGACAGGTCTATTCACTCCAAACACTCTCTCACACAATGAGGGACAGGTGTGTCCACTCCACACTCTCACACCCTGAGGGACAGGTGTGTCCACTCCAGACCCACTCTCACACCCTGAGGTACAGGTGTGTCTACTCCACACTCACTCTCACACACTGAGGGACAGGTGTGTCCACTCCACACTCACTCTCACACCCTGAGGGACAGGTGTGTCCACTTCACACTCACTCCCACACACTGAGGGACAGGTATGTCCACTCCACACTCACTCTGACACCCTGTGGGACAGGTCTATCCACTCCAAACACTCTCTCACACAATGAGGGACAGGTGTGTCCACTCCACACTCACACTCACACCCTGTGGGACAGGTGTGTCCACTCCACACACACTCTCACACACTGAGGGATAAGTGTGTCCACCCCACACTACTCTCACACACTGAGGGACTGGTGTGTCCTCTGCACACTAACTCTCACACCCTGAGGGACAGATGTGTCCAATCAACCCTCACTCTCACACACTGAGGGATAGGTGTGTCCGCTCCACACTCACTCTCACACCCTGAGCGACAGGTGTGTCCACTCCACCCTCACTCTCACAACCTGTGGGATAGGTCTGTCCACTCCATACACACACTCACACAATGAGGGACAGTTGTGTCTACTCCACACTCACACTCACACACTGAGGGACAGGTGTGAACACACTCACTCTTACACCCTGTGGGACAGGTGTTTACACACTCACTCTCAGAACCTCAGGGACAGGTTTGTTCATGCCACACTCACTCTCATACACCGAGGGACAGGTGTGTCCACTCCACACTGACTCTCACACACTGAGGGACAGGTGTGTCCACTCCACACTGACTCTCACACACTGAGGGACAGGTGTGTCCAGTCCACACCCACTCTCACACCCTGTGGGACAGTTGTGTCCACTCCACACTCACTCTCACACACTGAGGGACAGGTGTGTCCACACCACACTCACTCTCACACACTGAGGGACAGGTGTGTCCACTTCACACTCACTCCCACACTCTGAGGGACAGGTATGTCCACTCCACTCTCACTCTCACAACCTGAGCGACAGGTGTGTCCACTCCACACTCACTCTGACACCCTGTGGGACAGGTCTATCCACTCCAAACACTCTCTCACACAATGAGGGACAGGTGTGTCTACTCCACACTCACTCTCACACACTGAGGGACAGGTGTGTCCACTCCACACTCACTCTCACACCCTGAGGGACAGGTGTGTCCACTTCACACTCACTCCCACACACTGAGGGACAGGTATGTCCACTCCACACTCACTCTGACACCCTGTGGGACAGGTCTATCCACTCCAAACACTCTCTCACACAATGAGGGACAGGTGTGTCCACTCCACACTCTCACACCCTGAGGGACAGGTGTGTCCACTCCAGACCCACTCTCACACCCTGAGGTACAGGTGTGTCTACTCCACACTCACTCTCACACACTGAGGGACAGGTGTGTCCACTCCACACTCACTCTCACACCCTGAGGGACAGGTGTGTCCACTTCACACTCACTCCCACACACTGAGGGACAGGTATGTCCACTCCACACTCACTCTGACACCCTGTGGGACAGGTCTATCCACTCCAAACACTCTCTCACACAATGAGGGACAGGTGTGTCCACTCCACACTCACACTCACACCCTGTGGGACAGGTGTGTCCACTCCACACACACTCTCACACACTGAGGGATAAGTGTGTCCACTCCACACTCACTCTCACACACTGAGGGACAGGTGTGTCCACTCCACACACTGAGGGACAGGTGTGTCCACCCCACACTACTCTCACACACTGAGGGACTGGTGTGTCCACTGCACACTAACTCTCACACCCTGAGGGACAGATGTGTCCAATCAACCCTCACTCTCACACACTGAGGGATAGGTGTGTCCGCTCCACACTCACTCTCACACCCTGAGCGACAGGTGTGTCCACTCCACCCTCACTCTCACAACCTGTGGGACAGCTCTGTCCACTCCATACACACACTCACACAATGAGGGACAGTTGTGTCTACTCAACACTCACACTCACACACTGAGGGACAGGTGTGAACACACTCACTCTTACACCCTGTGGGACAGGTGTTTACACACTCACTCTCAGAACCTCAGGGACAGGTTTCTTCATGCCACACTCACTCTCATACACCGAGGGACAGGTGTGTCCACTCCACACTGACTCTCACACACTGAGGGACTGGTGTGTCCTCTGCACACCCACTCTCACACCTTGAGGTACAGGTGTGTCTTCACACTCACTCGCACACACTGAGGGACGTGTGTTTCCACTCCACACTCTCTCTCACACACTGACAGGTGTGTCCAATCCATACTCACTCCCACACACTGAGGGACATGTCTGTCCACTCCACACCCACTCTCATACCCTGAGCGACAGGTGTGTGCACTCCACACTCACTCGCACACACTGAAGGACAGGTGTGTCCACTCCACACTCACTCTCACACCCTGTGGGACAGGTCTGTCCACTCCACACTCACTTACACACACTGAGAGATAGGTGAGTCCACACTCACTCTCACACCCTGTGGGACAGGTGTGTCCATTGCACACTCACTCTCATACACCGAGGGACAGGTGTGTCCACTCCATACTCAGTCTCACACACTGAGGGACAGGTGTGTCCACTCCACACTCTCACACCCTGAGGGACAGGCGTGTCCACTCCAGACCCACTCTCACACCCTGAGGTACAGGTGTGTCCATTGCACACTCACTCTCATACACCGAGGGACAGGTGTGTCCACTTCAAACTCACTCCCACACACTGAGGGACAGGTATCTCCACTCCACACTCACTCTGACACCCTGTGGGACAGGTCTATCCACTCCAAACACTCTCTCACACAATGAGGGACAGGTGTGTCCACTCCACACTCACACTCACACCCTGTGGGACAGGTGTGTCCACTCCACACACACTCTGACACACTGAGGGATAAGTGTGTCCACTCCACACTCACTCTCACACACTGAGGGACAGGTGTGTCCACTCCACACACTGAGGGACAGGTGTGTCCACTCCACACTCACTCTCACACACTGATGGACAGGTGTGTCCACTCCTCACTGACTCTCACACCCTGAGGGACAGGTGTGTCCACTCCACACACTGAGGGACAGGTGTGTCCACCCCACACTACTCTCACACACTGAGGGACTGGTGTGTCCACTGCACACTAACTCTCACACCTTGAGGGCCTGATGTGGCCACTCCACACTCACTATCACACACTGAGGGATAAGTGTGTACACACTCACTCTCACACCCTGAGCGACTGGTGTGTCCACTCAACCCTCACTCTCACACACTGAGGGATAGGTGTGTCCGCTCCACACTCACTCTCACACACTGATCGACAGGTGTGTCCACTCCACCCTCACTCTCACACCCTGAGCGACAGGTGTGTCCACTCCACCCTCACTCTCACACCCTGAGCGACAGGTGTGTCTACTCCACACTCACACTCACACACTGAGGGACAGTTGTGACTACACTCACTCTTAAACCCTGTGGGACAGGTGTTTCCACACTCACTCTCATACACTGAGGGACAGGTGTGTCCACTCCACACTCACTCTCACACCCTGAGGGACAGGTGTGTCCACTCCACACTCACTCTCACACACTGAGGTACAGGTGTGTCCACTCCACACTGACTCTCACACACTGAGGGACAGGTGTGTCCACTCCACACTGACTCTCACACACTGAGGGACAGGTGTGTCCAGTCCACACCCACTCTCACACCCTGTGGGACAGGTGTGTCCACTCCACACTCACTCTCACACACTGAGGGACAGGTGTGTCCACACCACACTCACTCTCACACACTGAGGGACAGGTGTGTCCACTTCACACTCACTCCCACACTCTGAGGGACAGGTATGTCCACTCCACGCTCACTCTCACAACCTGAGCGACAGGTGTGTCCACTCCACACTCACTCTGACACCCTGTGGGACAGGTCTATCCACTCCAAACACTCTCTCACACAATGAGGGACTCTTGTGTCTACTCCACACTCACTCTCACACACTGACGGACAGGTGTGTCCACTCCACACTCACTCTCACACCCTGAGGGACAGGTGTGTCCACTTCACACTCACTCCCACACACTGAGGGACAGGTATGTCCACTCCACACTCACTCTGACACCCTGTGGGACAGGTCTATCCACTCCAAACACTCTCTCACACAATGAGGGACAGGTGTGTCCACTCCACACTCACACTCACACCCTGTGGGACAGGTGTGTCCACTCCACACACACTCTGACACACTGAGGGATAAGTGTGTCCACTCCACACTCACTCTCACACACTGAGGGACAGGTGTGTCCACTCCACACACTGAGGGACAGGTGTGTCCACTCCACACTCACTCTCACACACTGAGGGACAGGTGTGTCCACTCCACACTGACTCTCACACCCTGAGGGACAGGTGTGTCCATTTCACACTCACTCCCACACTCTGAGGGACAGGTATGTCCACTCCACACTCACTCTGACACCCTGTGGGACAGGTCTATCCACTCCAAACACTCTCTCACACAATGAGGGACAGGTGTGTCCACTCCACACTCACTCTCACACCCTGTGGGACAGGTGTGTCCACTCCACACTGACTCTCACACTCTGAGGGACAGGTGTGTCCACTCCACACTGACTCTCACACACTGAGGGACAGGTGTGTCCAGTCCACACCCACTCTCACACCCTGTGGGACAGGTGTGTCCACTCCACACTCACTCTCACACACTGAGGGACAGGTGTGTCCAAACCACACTCACTCTCACACACTGAGGGACAGGTGTGTCCACTTCACACTCACTCCCACACTCTGAGGGACAGGTATGTCCACTCCACGCTCACTCTCACAACCTGAGCGACTGGTGTGTCCACTCCACACTCACTCTGACACCCTGTGGGACAGGTCTATCCACTCCTAACACTCTCTCACACAATGAGGGACAGGTGTGTCTACTCCACACTCACTCTCACACACTGAGGGACAGGTGTGTCCACTCCACACTCACTCTCACACCCTGAGGGACAGGTGTGTCCACTTCACACTCACTCCCACACACTGAGGGACAGGTATGTCCACTCCACACTCACTCTGACACCCTGTGGGACAGGTCTATCCACTCCAAACACTCTCTCACACAATGAGGGACAGGTGTGTCCACTCCACACTCACACTCACACCCTGTGGGACAGGTGTGTCCACTCCACACACACTCTGACACACTGAGGGATAAGTGTGTCCACTCCACACTCACTCTCACACACTGAGGGACAGGTGTGTCCACTCCACACACTGAGGGACAGGTGTGTCCACTCCACACTCACTCTCACACACTGAGGGACAGGTGTGTCCACTCCACACTGACTCTCACACCCTGAGGGACAGGTGTGTCCATTTCACACTCACTCCCACACTCTGAGGGACAGGTATGTCCACTCCACACTCACTCTGACACCCTGTGGGACAGGTCTATCCACTCCAAACACTCTCTCACACAATGAGGGACAGGTGTGTCCACTCCACACTCACTCTCACACCCTGTGGGACAGGTGTGTCCATTCCACACACACTCTCACACACTGAGGGATAAGTGTGTCCACCCCACACTACTCTCACACACTGAGGGACTGGTGTGTCCACTGCACACTAACTCTCACACCTTGAGGGACTGATGTGGCCACTCCACACTCACTATCACACACTGAGGGATAAGTGTGTACACACTCACTCTCACACCCTGATCAACTGGTGTGTCCACTCAACCCTCACTCTCACACACTGAGGAATAGGTGTGTCCGCTCCACACTCACTCTCACACACTGATCGACAGGTGTGTCCACTCCACCCTCACTCTCACACCCTGAGCGACAGGTGTGTCCACTCCACCCTCACTCTCACACCCTGAGCGACAGGTGTGTCCACTCCACACTCACTCTCACAACCTGTGGGATAGGTCTGTCCATTCCATACACACTCTCACACAATGAGGGACAGGTGTGTCTACTCCACACTCACACTCACACACTGAGGGACAGGTGTGACCACACTCACTCTTACACCCTGTGGGACAGGTGTTTCCACACACTCTCATACACCGAGGGACAGGTGTGTCCACTGCACACTGACTCTCACACTCTGAGGGACAGGTGTGTCCAGTCCACACCCACTCTCACACCCAGTGGGACAGGTGTGTCCACTCCACACTCACTCTCACACACTGAGGGACAGATGTGTCCACACCACACTCCCTCTCACACACTGAGGGACAGGTGTGTCCACTTCACACTCACTCCCACACTCTGAGGGACAGGTATGTCCACTCCACGCTCACTCTCACAACCTGAGCGACAGGTGTGTCCACTCCACACTCACTCTGACACCCTGTGGGACAGGTCTATCCACTCCAAACACTCTCTCACACAATGAGGGACAGGTGTGTCTACTCCACACTCACTCTCACACACTGAGGGACAGGTGTGTCCACTCCACACTCACTCTCACACCCTGAGGGACAGGTGTGTCCACTTCACACTCACTCCCACACACTGAGGGACAGGTATGTCCACTCCACACTCACTCTGACACCCTGTGGGACAGGTCTATCCACTCCAAACACTCTCTCACACAATGAGGGACAGGTGTGTCCACTCCACACTCACACTCACACCCTGTGGGACAGGTGTGTCCACTCCACACACACTCTGACACACTGAGGGATAAGTGTGTCCACTCCACACTCACTCTCACACACTGAGGGACAGGTGTGTCCACTCCACACACTGAGGGACAGGTGTGTCCACTCCACACTCACTCTCACACACTGAGGGACAGGTGTGTCCACTCCACACTGACTCTCACACCCTGAGGGACAGGTGTGTCCATTTCACACTCACTCCCACACTCTGAGGGACAGGTATGTCCACTCCACACTCACTCTGACACCCTGTGGGACAGGTCTATCCACTCCAAACACTCTCTCACACAATGAGGGACAAGTGTGTCCACTCCACACTCACTCTCACACCCTGTGGGACAGGTGTGTCCATTCCACACACACTCTCACACACTGAGGGATAAGTGTGTCCACCCCACACTACTCTCACACACTGAGGGACTGGTGTGTCCACTGCACACTAACTCTCACACCTTGAGGGACTGATGTGGCCACTCGACACTCACTATCACACACTGAGGGATAAGTGTGTACACAGTCACTCTCACACCCTGAGCGACTGGTGTGTCCACTCAACCCTCACTCTCACACACTGAGGGATAGGTGTGTCCGCTCCACACTCACTCTCACACACTGATCGACAGGTGTGTCCACTCCACCCTCACTCTCACACCCTGAGCGACAGGTGTGTCCACTCCACCCTCACTCTCACACCCTGAGCGACAGGTGTGTCCACTCCACACTCACTCTCACAACCTGTGGGATAGGTCTGTCCATTCCATACACACTCTCACACAATGAGGGACAGGTGTGTCTACTCCACACTCACACTCACACACTGAGGGACAGGTGTGACCACACTCACTCTTACACCCCGTGGGACAGGTGTTTCCACAGTCACTCTCAGAACCTCAGGGACAGGTTTGTTCATGCCACACTCACTCTCATACACCGAGGGACAGGTGTGTCCACTCCACACTGACTCTCACACACTGAGGGACAGGTGTGTCCAGTCCACACCCACTCTCACACCCTGTGGGACAGGTGTGTCCACTCCACACTCACTCTCACACACTGAGGGACAGGTGTGTCCACTCCACACTCACAGTCACACCCTGAGTGACAGGTGTGTCCACTCCACACTCACTCTCAAACACTGAGGGACAGGTGTGTCCACTCCACACTCACTCTCACACCCTGTGGGACAGGTCTGTCCACTCCACACTGACTCCCACACACTGAGGGACAGGTGTGTCCACGCACACTCACTTACACACACTGAGGGACAGGTCTGTCCACTCCACACTCACTCTCACACCCTGTGGGACAGGTCTGTCCACTCCACACTCACTCTCAAACACTGAGGGACAGGTGTGTCCACTCCACACTCACTCGCACACCCTGTGGGACAGGTCTGTCCACTCCACACTCACTCTCACACCCTGTGGGACAGGTCTGTCCACTCCACACTGACTCCCACACACTGAGGGACAGGTGTGTCCACGCACACTCACTTACACACACTGAGGGACAGGTGAGTCCACACTCACTCTCACACCCTGTGGAACAGGTGTGTCCATTGCACACTCACTCTCATACACCGAGGGACAGGTGTGTCCACTTCACACTCAATCTCACACACTGAGGGACAGGTGTGTCCACTCCAGACCCACTCTCACACCCTGAGGTACAGGTGTGTCTACTCCACACTCATTCTCACACACTGTGGGACAGGTATGTCCACTCCACGCTCACTCTCACAACCTGAGCGACAGGTGTGTCCACTCCACACTCACTCTGACACCCCGTGGGACAGGTCTATCCACTCCAAACACTCTCTCACACAATGAGGGACAGGTGTGTCCACTCCACACTCACTCTCACACACTGAGGGACAGGTGTGTCCCTCAACACTCACTCTCACACACTGAGGGACATGTGTGTCCACTCCACACTCACTCTCACACCCTGTGGGACAGGTGTGTCCACTCCACACTCACTCTCACACACTGAGGGACAGGTGTGTCTAGTCCACACCCACTCTCACAGCCTGTGGGACAGGTGTGTCCCCTCCACACTCACTCTCACACACTGAGGGACAGGTGTGTCCACACCACACTCACTCTCACACACTGAGGGACAGCTGTGTCCACTCCACACTCACTCTCACACCATGTGGGACAGGTGTGTCCACTCCACACTCACTCTCACACCCTGTGGGACAGGTGTGTCCGCTCCACACTCACACTCACACACTGAGGCACAGGTGTGTCCACTCCACACTCACTCTCACACACTGAGGGACAGGTGTGTCCAATCCACACTCACTTTCACACCCTTTGGGACAGGTGTGTGAACTCCACACTCACTCTCTCAACCTGTGGGACAGGTGTGTCTACTCCACACTCACTCTCACACTCTGTGGGATAAGTGTGTCCACTCCACACGCACTCTCACACCGTCAGGGACAGGTGTGTCCACTCCACACCCACTCTCACACCCTGAGGTCCAGGTGTGTCTACTCCACACTCACTCTCACACTCTGAGGGACAGGTGTGTCCACTCCACACTCACTCTCACACCCAGAGGGACAGGTGTGTCCACTCCTCCCTCACTCTCAAACCCTGAGTGACAGGTGTGTCCACTCCACACTGACTCTCACACCCTGAGGGACAGGTGTGTCCATTTCACACTCACTCCCACACTCTGAGGGACAGGTATGTCCACTCCACACTCACTCTGACACCCTGTGGGACAGGTCTATCCACTCCAAACACTCTCTCACACAATGAGGGACAGGTGTGTCCACTCCACACTCACTCTCACACCCTGTGGGACAGGTGTGTCCATTCCACACACACTCTCACACACTGAGGGATAAGTGTGTCCACCCCACACTACACTCACACACTGAGGGACTGGTGTGTCCACTGCACACTAACTCTCACACCTTGAGGGACTGATGTGGCCACTCGACACTCACTATCACACACTGAGGGATAAGTGTGTACACAGTCACTCTCACACCCTGAGCGACTGGTGTGTCCACTCAACCCTCACTCTCACACACTGAGGGATAGGTGTGTCCGCTCCACACTCACTCTCACACACTGATCGACAGGTGTGTCCACTCCACCCTCACTCTCACACCCTGAGCGACAGGTGTGTCCACTCCACCCTCACTCTCACACCCTGAGCGACAGGTGTGTCCACTCCACACTCACTCTCACAACCTGTGGGATAGGTCTGTCCATTCCATACACACTCTCACACAATGAGGGACAGGTGTGTCTACTCCACACTCACACTCACACACTGAGGGACAGGTGTGACCACACTCACTCTTACACCCCGTGGGACAGGTGTTTCCACAGTCACTCTCAGAACCTCAGGGACAGGTTTGTTCATGCCACACTCACTCTCATACACCGAGGGACAGGTGTGTCCACTCCACACTGACTCTCACACACTGAGGGACAGGTGTGTCCAGTCCACACCCACTCTCACACCCTGTGGGACAGGTGTGTCCACTCCACACTCACTCTCACACACTGAGGGACAGGTGTGTCCACTTCACACTCACTCCCACACTCTGAGGGACAGGTATGTCCACTCCACGCTCACTCTCACAACCTGAGCGACAGGTGTGTCCACTCCACACTCACTCTGACACCCTGTGGGACAGGTCTATCCACTCCAAACACTCTCTCACACAATGAGGGACAAGTGTGTCCACTCCACACTCACTCTCACACCCTGTGGTACAGTTGTGTCCACTCCACACTCACTCTCACACACTGAGGGACAGGTGTGTCCAGTCCACACCCACTCTCACACCCTGTGGGACAGGTGTGTCCGCTCCACACTCACACTCACACACTGAGGCACAGGTGTGTCCACTCCACACTCACTCTCACACATTGAGGGATAAGAGTGTCCACTACAGACTCACTCTCACACACTGAGGGACAGGTGTGTCCAATCGACACTCACTTTCACACCCTTTGGGACAGGTGTGTCCACTCCACACTCACTCTCTCAACCTGTGGGACAGGTGTGTCTACTCCACACTCACTCTCACACTCTGTGGGATAGGTGTGTCCACTCCACACGCACTCTCACACCTTCAGGGACAGGTGTGTCCACTCCACACCCACTCTCACACCCTGAGGTCCAGGTGTGTCTACTCCACACTCACTCTCACACTCTGAGGGACAGGTGTGTCCACTCCACACTCACTCTCACACCCTGAGGGACAGGTGTGTCCACTCCTCCCTCACTCTCAAACCCTGAGTGACAGGTGTGTCCACTCCATACTCACTCTCACACACTGAGGGACCGGTTTGTCCACTCCACACTCACAGTCACACCCTGAGTGACAGGTGTGTCCTCTCCACACTCACTCTCAAACACTGAGGGACAGGTGTGTCCACTCCACACTCACTCTCACACCCTGTGGGACAGGTCTGTCCACTCCACACTCACTCTCAAACACTGAGGGACAGGTGTGTCCACTCCACACTCACTCGCACACCCTGTGGGACAGGTCTGTCCACTCCACACTCACTCTCACACCCTGTGGGACAGGTCTGTCCACTCCACACTGACTCCCACACACTGAGGGACAGGTGTGTCCACGCACACTCACTTACACACACTGAGGGACAGGTGAGTCCACACTCACTCTCACACCCTGTGGAACAGGTGTGTCCATTGCACACTCACTCTCATACACCGAGGGACAGGTGTGTCCACTTCACACTCAATCTCACACACTGAGGGACAGGTGTGTCCACTCCAGACCCACTCTCACACCCTGAGGTACAGGTGTGTCTACTCCACACTCATTCTCACACACTGTGGGACAGGTATGTCCACTCCACGCTCACTCTCACAACCTGAGCGACAGGTGTGTCCACTCCACACTCACTCTGACACCCCGTGGGACAGGTCTATCCACTCCAAACACTCTCTCACACAATGAGGGACAGGTGTGTCCACTCCACACTCACTCTCACACACTGAGGGACAGGTGTGTCCCTCAACACTCACTCTCACACACTGAGGGACATGTGTGTCCACTCCACACTCACTCTCACACCCTGTGGGACAGGTGTGTCCACTCCACACTCACTCTCACACACTGAGGGACAGGTGTGTCTAGTCCACACCCACTCTCACAGCCTGTGGGACAGGTGTGTCCCCTCCACACTCACTCTCACACACTGAGGGACAGGTGTGTCCACACCACACTCACTCTCACACACTGAGGGACAGCTGTGTCCACTCCACACTCACTCTCACACCATGTGGGACAGGTGTGTCCACTCCACACTCACTCTCACACCCTGTGGGACAGGTGTGTCCGCTCCACACTCACACTCACACACTGAGGCACAGGTGTGTCCACTCCACACTCACTCTCACACATTGAGGGATAAGTGTGTCCACTACAGACTCACTCTCACACACTGAGGGACAGGTGTGTCCAATCCACACTCACTTTCACACCCTTTGGGACAGGTGTGTGAACTCCACACTCACTCTCTCAACCTGTGGGACAGGTGTGTCTACTCCACACTCACTCTCACACTCTGTGGGATAAGTGTGTCCACTCCACACGCACTCTCACACCGTCAGGGACAGGTGTGTCCACTCCACACCCACTCTCACACCCTGAGGTCCAGGTGTGTCTACTCCACACTCACTCTCACACTCTGAGGGACAGGTGTGTCCACTCCACACTCACTCTCACACCCAGAGGGACAGGTGTGTCCACTCCTCCCTCACTCTCAAACCCTGAGTGACAGGTGTGTCCACTCCACACTCACTCTCACACACTGAGGGACCGGTTTGTCCACTCCACACTCACACTCACACCCTGAGGGACAGTTGTGTCCACTCCACATTCACTCTCACACACTGAGGGATAGGTGTGTCCACTCCACACTCACTCTCAAACACTGAGCGACAGGTGTGTCCACTCCACACCCACTCTCACACCTTGAGGTACAGGTGTGTCTTCACAGTCACTCGCACACACTGAGGGACGTGCGTTTCCTCTCCACACTCACTCTCACACACTGAGGGACAGGTGTGTCCACTCCATACTCACTCCCACACACTGAGGGACATGACTGTCCACTCCACACCCACTCTCACACCCTGAGCGACAGGTGTGTGCAGTCCACACTCACTCCCACACACTGAAGGACAGGTGTGTCCACTCCACACTCACTCTCACACCCTGTGGGACAGGTCTGTCCACTCCACACTCACTCTCACACACTGAGGGACAGGTGTGTCCACGCACACTCACTTACACACACTGAGAGACAGGTGAGTCCACACTCACTCTCACACCCTGTGGGACAGGTGTGTCCATTGCACACTCACTCTCATACACCAAGGGACAGGTGTGTCCACTCCACACTCACTCTCACACACTGAGGGACAGTTGTGTCTACTCCACACTCTCACACCCTGAGGGACAGGTGTGTCTACTCCACACTCACTCTCACACACTGAGGGACAGGTGTTTCCACTCCAGACCCACTCTCACACCCTGAGGGACAGGTGTGTCTACTCCACACTCACTCTCACACACTGAGGGACAGGTGTGTCCACTCCACACTGACTCTCACACCCTGAGGGACAGGTGTGTCCACTTCACACTCACTCCCACACTCTGAGGGACAGGTATGTCCACTCCACGCTCACTCTCACAACCTGAGCGACAGGTGTGTCCACTCCACACTCACTCTGACACCCTGTGGGACAGGTCTATCCACTCCAAACACTCTCTCACACAATGAGGGACAGGTGTGTCCACTCCACACTCACTCTCACTCCCTGTGGTACAGTTGTGTCCACTCCACACACACTCTCACACACTGAGGGACAGGTGTATCCCTCCACACTCACTCTCACACACTGAGGGACATGTGTGTCCACTCCACACTCACTCTCACACCCTGTGGGACAGGTGTGTCCAGTCCACAACCACTCTCACACCCTGTGGGACAGGTGTGTCCACTCCACACTCACTCTCACACACTGAGGGACAGGTGTGTCCAGTCCACACCCACTCTCACACCCTGTGGGACAGGTGTGTCCACTCCACACTCACTCTCACACACTGAGGGACAGCTGTGTCCACTCCACACTCACTCTCACACCATGTGGGACAGGTGTGTCCACTCCACACTCACTCTCACACCCTGTGGGACAGGTGTGTCCGCTCCACACTCACACTCACACACTGAGGCACAGGTGTGTCCACTACAGACTCACTCTCACACACTGAGGGACAGGTGTGTCCAAACCACACTCACTTTCACACCCTTTGGGACAGGTGTGTCCACTCCACACTCACTCTCTCAACCTGTGGGACAGGTGTGTCTACTCCACACTCACTCTCACACTCTGTGGGATAAGTGTGTCCACTCCACACGCACTCTCACACCCTCAGGGACAGGTGTGTCCACTCCACACCCACTCTCACACCCTGAGGTCCAGGTGTGTCTACTCCACACTCACTCTCACACTCTGAGGGACAGGTGTGTCCACTCCACACTCACTCTCACACCCTGAGTGACAGGTGTGTCCACTCCACACTCACTCTCACACACTGAGGGACCGGTTTGTCCACTCCACACTCACACTCACACCCTGAGGGACAGGTGTGTCCACTCCACATTCACTCTCACACACTGAGGGATAGGTGTGTCCACTCCACACTCACTCTCAAACACTGAGGGACAGGTGTGTCCACTCTTCACCCACTCTCACACCTTGAGGTACAGGTGTGTCTTCACACTCACTCGCACACACTGAGGGACGTGTGTTTCCACTCCACACTCACTCTCACACACTGAGGGACAGGTGTGTCCACTCCATACTCACTCCCACACACTGAGGGACATGTCTGTCCACTCCACACCCACTCTCATACCCTGAGCGACAGGTGTGTGCACTCCACACTCACTCGCACACCCTGTGGGACAGGTCTGTCCACTCCACACTCACTCTCACACCCTGTGGGACAGGTCTGTCCACTCCACACTGACTCCCACACACTGAGGGACAGGTGTGTCCACGCACACTCACTTACACACACTGAGGGACAGGTGAGTCCACACTCACTCTCACACCCTGTGGAACAGGTGTGTCCATTGCACACTCACACTCATACACCGAGGGACAGGTGTGTCCACTTCACACTCACTCTCACACACTGAGGGACAGGTGTGTCCACTCCAGACCCACTCTCACACCCTGAGGTACAGGTGTGTCTACTCCACACTCACTCTCACAACCTGAGCGACAGGTGTGTCCACTCCACACTCACTCTGACACCCCGTGGGACAGGTCTATCCACTCCAAACACTCTCTCACACAATGAGGGACAGGTGTGTCCACTCCACACTCACTCTCACACACTGAGGGACAGGTGTGTCCCTCAACACTCACTCTCACACACTGAGGGACATGTGTGTCCACTCCACACTCACTCTCACACCCTGTGGGACAGGTTTGTCCACTCCACACTCACTCTCACACACTGAGGGACAGGTGTGTCTAGTCCACACCCACTCTCACACCCTGTGGGACAGGTGTGTCCCCTCCACACTCACTCTCACACACTGAGGGACAGGTGTGTCCACACCACACTCACTCTCACACACTGAGGGACAGCTGTGTCCACTCCACACTCACTCTCACACCATGTGGGACAGGTGTGTCCACTCCACACTCACTGTCACACCCTGTGGGACAGGTGTGTCCGCTCCACACTCACACTCACACACTGAGGCACAGGTGTGTCCACTCCACACTCACTCTCACACATTGAGGGATAAGTGTGTCCACTACAGACTCACTCTCACACACTGAGGGACAGGTGTGTCCAATCCACACTCACTTTCACACCGTTTGGGACAGGTGTGTGAACTCCACACTCACTCTCTCAACCTGTGGGACAGGTGTGTCTACTCCACACTCACTCTCACACTCTGTGGGATAAGTGTGTCCACTCCACACGCACTCTCACACCGTCAGGGACAGGTGTGTCCACTCCACACCCACTCTCACACCCTGAGGTCCAGGTGTGTCTACTCCACACTCACTCTCACACTCTGAGGGACAGGTGTGTCCACTCCACACTCACTCTCACACCCAGAGGGACAGGTGTGTCCACTCCTCCCTCACTCTCAAACCCTGAGTGACAGGTGTGTCCACTCCACACTCACTCTCACACACTGAGGGACCGGTTTGTCCACTCCACACTCACACTCACACCCTGAGGGACAGTTGTGTCCACTCCACATTCACTCTCACACACTGAGGGATAGGTGTGTCCACTCCACACTCACTCTCAAACACTGAGCGACAGGTGTGTCCACTCCACACCCACTCTCACACCTTGAGGTACAGGTGTGTCTTCACAGTCACTCGCACACACTGAGGGACGTGCGTTTCCTCTCCACACTCACTCTCACACACTGAGGGACAGGTGTGTCCACTCCATACTCACTCCCACACACTGAGGGACATGACTGTCCACTCCACACCCACTCTCACACCCTGAGCGACAGGTGTGTGCAGTCCACACTCACTCCCACACACTGAAGGACAGGTGTGTCCACTCCACACTCACTCTCACACCCTGTGGGACAGGTCTGTCCACTCCACACTCACTCTCACACACTGAGGGACAGGTGTGTCCACGCACACTCACTTACACACACTGAGAGACAGGTGAGTCCACACTCACTCTCACACCCTGTGGGACAGGTGTGTCCATTGCACACACTCTCATACACCGAGGGACAGGTGTGTCCACACCACACTCACTCTCACACACTGAGGGACAGGTGTGTCTACTCCACACTCTCACACCCTGAGGGACAGGTGTGTCTACTCCACACTCACTCTCACACACTGAGGGACAGGTGTTTCCACTCCAGACCCACTCTCACACCCTGTGGGACAGGTGTGTCCATTGCACACTCACTCTCATACACCGAGGGACAGGTGTGTCCACTCCACACTCACTCTCACACACTGAGGGACAGGTGTGTCTACTCCACACTCTCACACCCTGAGGGACAGGTGTGTCTACTCCACACTCACTCTCACACACTGAGGGACAGGTGTGTCCACTCCACACTGACTCTCACACCCTGAGGGACAGGTGTGTCCACTTCACACTCACTCCCACACTCTGAGGGACAGGTATGTCCACTCCACGCTCACTCTCACAACCTGAGCGACAGGTGTGTCCACTCCACACTCACTCTGACACCCTGTGGGACAGGTCTATCCACTCCAAACACTCTCTCACACAATGAGGGACAGGTGTGTCCACTCCACACTCACTCTCACTCCCTGTGGTACAGTTGTGTCCACTCCACACACACTCTCACACACTGAGGGACAGGTGTATCCCTCCACACTCACTCTCACACACTGAGGGACATGTGTGTCCACTCCACACTCACTCTCACACCCTGTGGGACAGGTGTGTCCAGTCCACAACCACTCTCACACCCTGTGGGACAGGTGTGTCCACTCCACACTCACTCTCACACACTGAGGGACAGGTGTGTCCAGTCCACACCCACTCTCACACCCTGTGGGACAGGTGTGTCCACACCACACTCACTCTCACACACTGAGGTACAGGTGTGTCCACTCCACACTCACTCTCACACACTGAGGGACAGGTGTGTCCACTCCACACTCACTCTCACACACTGAGGGACAGCTGTGTCCACTCCACACTCACTCTCACACCATGTGGGACAGGTGTGTCCACTCCACACTCACTCTCACACACTGAGGTACAGGTGTGTCCACTCCACACTCACTCTCACACACTGAGGGACAGCTGTTTCCACTCCACACTCACTCTCACACCATGTGGGACAGGTGTGTCCACTCCACACTCACTCTCACACCCTGTGGGACAGTTGTGTCCGCTCCACACTCACACTCACACACTGAGGCACAGGTGTGTCCACTACAGACTCACTCTCACACACTGAGGGACAGGTGTGTCCAAACCACACTCACTTTCACACCCTTTGGGACAGGTGTGTCCACTCCACACTCACTCTCTCAACCTGTGGGACAGGTGTGTCTACTCCACACTCACTCTCACACTCTGTGGGATAAGTGTGTCCACTCCACACGCACTCTCACACCCTCAGGGACAGGTGTGTCCACTCCACACCCACTCTCACACCCTGAGGTCCAGGTGTGTCTACTCCACACTCACTCTCACACTCTGAGGGACAGGTGTGTCCACTCCACACTCACTCTCACACCCTGAGTGACAGGTGTGTCCACTCCACACTCACTCTCACACACTGAGGGACCGGTTTGTCCACTCCACACTCACACTCACACCCTGAGGGACAGGTGTGTCCACTCCACATTCACTCTCACACACTGAGGGATAGGTGTGTCCACTCCACACTCACTCTCAAACACTGAGGGACAGGTGTGTCCACTCTTCACCCACTCTCACACCTTGAGGTACAGGTGGGTCTTCACACTGACTCGCACACACTGAGGGACGTGTGTTTCCACTCCACACTCACTCTCACACACTGAGGGACAGGTGTGTCCACTCCATACTCACTCCCACACACTGAGGGACATGTCTGTCCACTCCACACCCACTCTCATACCCTGAGCGACAGGTGTGTGCACTCCACACTCACTCCCACACACTGAAGGACAGGTGTGTCCACTCCACACTCACTCTCACACCCTGTGGGACAGGTCTGTCCACTCCACACTCACTCTCACACACTGAGGGACAGGTGTGTCTACGCACACTCACTTACACACACTGAGAGACAGGTGAGTCCACACCTACTCTCACACCCTGTGGGACAGGTGTGTCCATTGCACACACACTCTCATACACCGAGGGACAGGTGTGTCCACTCCATACTCAGTCTCACACACTGAGGGACAGGTGTGTCCACTCCACACTCTCACACCCTGAGGGACAGGTGTGTCCACTCCAGACCCACTCTCACACCCTGAGGTACAGGTGTGTCTACTCCACACTCACTCTCACACACTGAGGGACAGGTGTGTCCACTCCACACTCACTCTCACACCCTGAGGGACAGGTGTGTCCACTTCACACTCACTCCCACACACTGAGGGACAGGTATGTCCACTCCACACTCACTCTGACACCCTGTGGGACAGGTCTATCCACTCCAAACACTCTCTCACACAATGAGGGACAGGTGTGTCCACTCCACACTCACACTCACACCCTGTGGGACAGGTGTGTCCACTCCACACACACTCTCACACACTGAGGGATAAGTGTGTCCACTCCACACTCACTCTCACACACTGAGGGACAGGTGTGTCCACTCCACACACTGAGGGACAGGTGTGTCCACCCCACACTACTCTCACACACTGAGGGACTGGTGTGTCCACTGCACACTAACTCTCACACCCTGAGGGACAGATGTGTCCACTCCACACTCACTATCACACACTGAGGGATAAGTGTGTACACACTCACTCTCACACCCTGAGCGACTGGTGTGTCCAATCAACCCTCACTCTCACACACTGAGGGATAGGTGTGTCCGCTCCACACTCACTCTCACACCCTGAGCGACAGGTGTGTCCACTCCACCCTCACTCTCACAACCTGTGGGACAGGTCTGTCCACTCCATACACACTCTCACACAATGAGGGACAGGTGTGTCTACTCCACACTCACACTCACACACTGAGGGTCAGGTGTGACCACACTCACTCTTACACCCTGTGGGACAGGTGTTTACACACTCACTCTCAGAACCTCAGGGACAGGTTTGTTCATGCCACACTCACTCTCATACACCGAGGGACAGGTGTGTCCACTCCACACTGACTCTCACACACTGAGGGACTGGTGTGTCCTCTGCACACCCACTCTCACACCTTGAGGTACAGGTGTGTCTTCACACTCACTCGCACACACTGAGGGACGTGTGTTTCCACTCCACACTCTCTCTCACACACTGACAGGTGTGTCCAATCCATACTCACTCCCACACACTGAGGGACATGTCTGTCCACTCCACACTCACTCTCATACCCTGTGGGACAGGTGTGTCCACTCCACACTCACTCTCACACACTGAGGGACAGGTGTGTCCACTTCACACTCACTCCCACACTCTGAGGGACAGGTATGTCCACTCCACGCTCACTCTCACAACCTGAGCGACAGGTGTGTCCACTCCACACTCACTCTGACACCCTGTGGGACAGGTCTATCCACTCCAAACACTCTCTCACACAATGAGGGACAAGTGTGTCCACTCCACACTCACTCTCACACCCTGTGGTACAGTTGTGTCCACTCCACACTCACTCTCACACACTGAGGGACAGGTGTGTCCAGTCCACACCCACTCTCACACCCTGTGGGACAGGTGTGTCCGCTCCACACTCACACTCACACACTGAGGCACAGGTGTGTCCACTCCACACTCACTCTCACACATTGAGGGATAAGAGTGTCCACTACAGACTCACTCTCACACACTGAGGGACAGGTGTGTCCAATCCACACTCACTTTCACACCCTTTGGGACAGGTGTGTCCACTCCACACTCACTCTCTCAACCTGTGGGACAGGTGTGTCTACTCCACACTCACTCTCACACTCTGTGGGATAGGTGTGTCCACTCCACACCCACTCTCACACCCTGAGGTCCAGGTGTGTCTACTCCACACTCACTCTCACACTCTGAGGGACAGGTGTGTCCACTCCACACTCACTCTCACACCCTGAGGGACAGGTGTGTCCACTCCTCCCTCACTCTCAAACCCTGAGTGATAGGTGTGTCCACTCCATACTCACTCTCACACACTGAGGGACCGGTTTGTCCACTCCACACTCACAGTCACACACTGAGTGACAGGTGTGTCCACTCCACACTCACTCTCAAACACTGAGGGACAGGTGTGTCCACTCCACACTCACTCTCACACCCTGTGGGACAGGTCTGTCCACTCCACACTGACTCCCACACACTGATGGACAGGTGTGTCCACGCACACTCACTTACACACACTGAGGGACAGGTCTGTCCACTCCACACTCACTCTCACACCCTGTGAGACAGGTCTGTCCACTCCACACTCACTCTCAAACACTGAGGGACAGGTGTGTCCACTCCACACTCACTCTCACACCCTGTGGGACAGGTCTGTCCACTCCACACTCACTCTCACACCCTGTGGGACAGGTCTGTCCACTCCACACTGACTCCCACACACTGAGGGACAGGTGTGTCCACGCACACTCACTTACACACACTGAGGGACAGGTGAGTCCACACTCACTCTCACACCCTGTGGAACAGGTGTGTCCATTGCACACTCACTCTCATACACCGAGGGACAGGTGTGTCCACTTCACACTCACTCTCACACACTGAGGGACAGGTGTGTCCACTCCAGACCCACTCTCACACCCTGAGGTAGAGGTGTGTCTACTCCACACTCACTCTCACACACTGTGGGACAGGTATGTCCACTCCACGCTCACTCTCACAACCTGAGCGACAGGTGTGTCCACTCCACACTCACTCTGACACCCCGTGGGACAGGTCTATCCACTCCAAACACTCTCTCACACAATGAGGGACAGGTGTGTCCACTCCACACTCACTCTCACACACTGAGGGACATGTGTGTCCACTCCACACTCACTCTCACACCCTGTGGGACAGGTGTGTCCACTCCACACCCACTCTCACACACTGAGGGACAGGTGTGTCTAGTCCACACCCACTCTCACACCCTGTGGGACAGGTGTGTCCCCTCCACACTCACTCTCACACACTGAGGGACAGGTGTGTCCACACCACACTCACTCTCACACACTGAGGGACAGCTGTGTCCACTCCACACTCACTCTCACACCATGTGGGACAGGTGTGTCCACTCCACACTCACTCTCACACCCTGTGGGACAGGTGTGTCCGCTCCACACTCACACTCACACACTGAGGCACAGGTGTGTCCACTCCACACTCACTCTCACACATTGAGGGATAAGTGTGTCCACTACAGACTCACTCTCACACACTGAGGGACAGGTGTGTCCAATCCACACTCACTTTCACACCCTTTGGGACAGGTGTGTGAACTCCACACTCACTCTCTCAACCTGTGGGACAGGTGTGTCTACTCCACACTCACTCTCACACTCTGTGGGATAAGTGTGTCCACTCCACACGCACTCTCACACCCTCAGGGACAGGTGTGTCCACTCCACACCCACTCTCACACCCTGAGGTCCAGGTGTGTCTACTCCACACTCACTCTCACACTCTGAGGGACAGGTGTGTCCACTCCACACTCACTCTCACACCCAGAGGGACAGGTGTGTCCACTCCTCCCTCACTCTCAAACCCTGAGTGACAGGTGTGTCCACTCCACACTCACTCTCACACACTGAGGGACCGGTTTGTCCACTCCACACTCACACTCACACCCTGAGGGACTGTTGTGTCCACTCCACATTCACTCTCACACACTGAGGGATAGGTGTGTCCACTCCACACTCACTCTCAAACACTGAGCGACAGGTGTGTCCACTCCACACCCACTCTCACACCTTGAGGTACAGGTGTGTCTTCACAGTCACTCGCACACACTGAGGGACGTGCGTTTCCTCTCCACACTCACTCTCACACACTGAGGGACAGGTGTGTCCACTCCATACTCACTCCCACACACTGAGGGACATGACTGTCCACTCCACACCCACTCTCACACCCTGAGCGACAGGTGTGTGCAGTCCACACTCACTCCCACACACTGAAGGACAGGTGTGTCCACTCCACACTCACTCTCACACCCTGTGGGACAGGTCTGTCCACTCCACACTCACTCTCACACACTGAGGGACAGGTGTGTCCACGCACACTCACTTACACACACTGAGAGACAGGTGAGTCCACACTCACTCTCACACCCTGTGGGACAGGTGTGTCCATTGCACACTCACTCTCATACACCGAGGGACAGGTGTGTCCACTCCACACTCACTCTCACACACTGAGGGACAGGTGTGTCTACTCCACACTCTCACACCCTGAGGGACAGGTGTGTCTACTCCACACTCACTCTCACACACTGAGGGACAGGTGTTTCCACTCCAGACCCACTCTCACACCCTGAGGGACAGCTGTGTCTACTCCACACTCACTCTCACACACTGAGGGACAGGTGTGTCCACTCCACACTGACTCTCACACCCTGAGGGACAGGTGTGTCCACTTCACACTCACTCCCACACTCTGAGGGACAGGTATGTCCACTCCACGCTCACTCTCACAACCTGAGCGACAGGTGTGTCCACTCCACACTCACTCTGACACCCTGTGGGACAGGTCTATCCACTCCAAACACTCTCTCACACAATGAGGGACAGGTGTGTCCACTCCACACTCACTCTCACTCCCTGTGGTACAGTTGTGTCCACTCCACACACACTCTCACACACTGAGGGACAGGTGTATCCCTCCACACTCACTCTCACACACTGAGGGACATGTGTGTCCACTCCACACTCACTCTCACACCCTGTGGGACAGGTGTGTCCAGTCCACAACCACTCTCACACCCTGTGGGACAGGTGTGTCCACTCCACACTCACTCTCACACACTGAGGGACAGGTGTGTCCAGTCCACACCCACTCTCACACCCTGTGGGACAGGTGTGTCCACTCCACACTCACTCTCACACACTGAGGGACAGCTGTGTCCACTCTACACTCACTCTCACACCATGTGGGACAGGTGTGTCCACTCCACACTCACTCTCACACCCTGTGGGACAGGTGTGTCCGCTCCACACTCACACTCACACACTGAGGCACAGGTGTGTCCACTACAGACTCACTCTCACACACTGAGGGACAGGTGTGTCCAATCCACACTCACTTTCACACCCTTTGGGACAGGTGTGTCCACTCCACACTCACTCTCTCAACCTGTGGGACAGGTGTGTCTACTCCACACTCACTCTCACACTCTGTGGGATAAGTGTGTCCACTCCACACGCACTCTCACACCCTCAGGGACAGGTGTGTCCACTCCACACCCACTCTCACACCCTGAGGTCCAGGTGTGTCTACTCCACACTCACTCTCACACTCTGAGGGACAGGTGTGTCCACTCCACACTCACTCTCACACCCTGAGTGACAGGTGTGTCCACTCCACACTCACTCTCACACACTGAGGGACCGGTTTGTCCACTTCACACTCACACTCACACCCTGAGGGACAGGTGTGTCCACTCCACATTCACTCTCACACACTGAGGGATAGGTGTGTCCACTCCACACTCACTCTCAAACAGTGAGGGACAGGTGTGTCCACTCTTCACCCACTCTCACACCTTGAGGTACAGGTGTGTCTTCACACTCACTCGCACACACTGAGGGACGTGTGTTTCCACTCCACACTCACTCTCACACACTGAGGGACAGGTGTGTCCACTCCATACTCACTCCCACACACTGAGGGACATGTCTGTCCACTCCACACCCACTCTCATACCCTGAGCGACAGGTGTGTGCACTCCACACTCACTCCCACACACTGAAGGACAGGTGTGTCCACTCCACACTCACTCTCACACCCTGTGGGACAGGTCTGTCCACTCCACACTCACTCTCACACACTGAGGGACAGGTGTGTCAACGCACACTCACTTACACACACTGAGAGACAGGTGAGTCCACACCTACTCTCACACCCTGTGGGACAGGTGTGTCCATTGCACACACACTCTCATACACCGAGGGACAGGTGTGTCCACTCCATACTCAGTCTCACACACTGAGGGACAGGTGTGTCCACTCCACACTCTCACACCCTGAGGGACAGGTGTGTCCACTCCAGACCCACTCTCACACCCTGAGGTACAGGTGTGTCTACTCCACACTCACTCTCACACACTGAGGGACAGGTGTGTCCACTCCACACTCACTCTCACACCCTGAGGGACAGGTGTGTCCACTTCACACTCACTCCCACACACTGAGGGACAGGTATGTCCACTCCACACTCACTCTGACACCCTGTGGGACAGGTCTATCCACTCCAAACACTCTCTCACACAATGAGGGACAGGTGTGTCCACTCCACACTCACACTCACACCCTGTGGGACAGGTGTGTCCACTCCACACACACTCTCACACACTGAGGGATAAGTGTGTCCACTCCACACTCACTCTCACACACTGAGGGACAGGTGTGTCCACTCCACACACTGAGGGACAGGTGTGTCCACCCCACACTACTCTCACACACTGAGGGACTGGTGTGTCCACTGCACACTAACTCTCACACCCTGAGGGACAGATGTGTCCACTCCACACTCACTATCACACACTGAGGGATAAGTGTGTACACACTCACTCTCACACCCTGAACGACTGGTGTGTCCAATCAACCCTCACTCTCACACACTGAGGGATAGGTGTGTCCGCTCCACACTCACTCTCACACCCTGAGCGACAGGTGTGTCCACTCCACCCTCACTCTCACAACCTGTGGGACAGGTCTGTCCACTCCATACACACTCTCACACAATGAGGGACAGGTGTGTCTACTCCACACTCACACTCACACACTGAGGGACAGGTGTGACCACACTCACTCTTACACCCTGTGGGACAGGTGTTTACACACTCACTCTCAGAACCTCAGGGACAGGTTTGTTCATGCCACACTCACTCTCATACACCGAGGGACAGGTGTGTCCACTCCACACTGACTCTCACACACTGAGGGACTGGTGTGTCCTCTGCACACCCACTCTCACACCTTGAGGTACAGGTGTGTCTTCACACTCACTCGCACACACTGAGGGACGTGTGTTTCCACTCCACACTCTCTCTCACACACTGACAGGTGTGTCCAATCCATACTCACTCCCACACACTGAGGGACATGTCTGTCCACTCCACACTCACTCTCATACCCTGTGGGACAGGTGTGTCCACTCCACACTCACTCTCACACACTGAGGGACAGGTGTGTCCACTTCACACTCACTCCCACACTCTGAGGGACAGGTATGTCCACTCCACGCTCACTCTCACAACCTGAGCGACAGGTGTGTCCACTCCACACTCACTCTGACACCCCGTGGGACAGGTCTATCCACTCCAAACACTCTCTCACACAATGAGGGACAGGTGTGTCCACTCCACACTCACTCTCACACACTGAGGGACATGTGTGTCCACTCCACACTCACTCTCACACCCTGTGGGACAGGTGTGTCCACTCCACACCCACTCTCACACACTGAGGGACAGGTGTGTCTAGTCCACACCCACTCTCACACCCTGTGGGACAGGTGTGTCCCCTCCACACTCACTCTCACACACTGAGGGACAGGTGTGTCCACACCACACTCACTCTCACACACTGAGGGACAGCTGTGTCCACTCCACACTCACTCTCACACCATGTGGGACAGGTGTGTCCACTCCACACTCACTCTCACACCCTGTGGGACAGGTGTGTCCGCTCCACACTCACACTCACACACTGAGGCACAGGTGTGTCCACTCCACACTCACTCTCACACATTGAGGGATAAGTGTGTCCACTACAGACTCACTCTCACACACTGAGGGACAGGTGTGTCCAATCCACACTCACTTTCACACCCTTTGGGACAGGTGTGTGAACTCCACACTCACTCTCTCAACCTGTGGGACAGGTGTGTCTACTCCACACTCACTCTCACACTCTGTGGGATAAGTGTGTCCACTCCACACGCACTCTCACACCCTCAGGGACAGGTGTGTCCACTCCACACCCACTCTCACACCCTGAGGTCCAGGTGTGTCTACTCCACACTCACTCTCACACTCTGAGGGACAGGTGTGTCCACTCCACACTCACTCTCACACCCAGAGGGACAGGTGTGTCCACTCCTCCCTCACTCTCAAACCCTGAGTGACAGGTGTGTCCACTCCACACTCACTCTCACACACTGAGGGACCGGTTTGTCCACTCCACACTCACACTCACACCCTGAGGGACAGTTGTGTCCACTCCACATTCACTCTCACACACTGAGGGATAGGTGTGTCCACTCCACACTCACTCTCAAACACTGAGCGACAGGTGTGTCCACTCCACACCCACTCTCACACCTTGAGGTACAGGTGTGTCTTCACAGTCACTCGCACACACTGAGGGACGTGCGTTTCCTCTCCACACTCACTCTCACACACTGAGGGACAGGTGTGTCCACTCCATACTCACTCCCACACACTGAGGGACATGACTGTCCACTCCACACCCACTCTCACACCCTGAGCGACAGGTGTGTGCAGTCCACACTCACTCCCACACACTGAAGGACAGGTGTGTCCACTCCACACTCACTCTCACACCCTGTGGGACAGGTCTGTCCACTCCACACTCACTCTCACACACTGAGGGACAGGTGTGTCCACGCACACTCACTTACACACACTGAGAGACAGGTGAGTCCACACTCACTCTCACACCCTGTGGGACAGGTGTGTCCATTGCACACTCACTCTCATACACCGAGGGACAGGTGTGTCCACTCCACACTCACTCTCACACACTGAGGGACAGGTGTGTCTACTCCACACTCTCACACCCTGAGGGACAGGTGTGTCTACTCCACACTCACTCTCACACACTGAGGGACAGGTGTTTCCACTCCAGACCCACTCTCACACCCTGAGGGACAGCTGTGTCTACTCCACACTCACTCTCACACACTGAGGGACAGGTGTGTCCACTCCACACTGACTCTCACACCCTGAGGGACAGGTGTGTCCACTTCACACTCACTCCCACACTCTGAGGGACAGGTATGTCCACTCCACGCTCACTCTCACAACCTGAGCGACAGGTGTGTCCACTCCACACTCACTCTGACACCCTGTGGGACAGGTCTATCCACTCCAAACACTCTCTCACACAATGAGGGACAGGTGTGTCCACTCCACACTCACTCTCACTCCCTGTGGTACAGTTGTGTCCACTCCACACACACTCTCACACACTGAGGGACAGGTGTATCCCTCCACACTCACTCTCACACACTGAGGGACATGTGTGTCCACTCCACACTCACTCTCACACCCTGTGGGACAGGTGTGTCCAGTCCACAACCACTCTCACACCCTGTGGGACAGGTGTGTCCACTCCACACTCACTCTCACACACTGAGGGACAGGTGTGTCCAGTCCACACCCACTCTCACACCCTGTGGGTCAGGTGTGTCCACTCCACACTCACTCTCACACACTGAGGGACAGCTGTGTCCACTCTACACTCACTCTCACACCATGTGGGACAGGTGTGTCCACTCCACACTCACTCTCACACCCTGTGGGACAGGTGTGTCCGCTCCACACTCACACTCACACACTGAGGCACAGGTGTGTCCACTACAGACTCACTCTCACACACTGAGGGACAGGTGTGTCCAATCCACACTCACTTTCACACCCTTTGGGACAGGTGTGTCCACTCCACACTCACTCTCTCAACCTGTGGGACAGGTGTGTCTACTCCACACTCACTCTCACACTCTGTGGGATAAGTGTGTCCACTCCACACGCACTCTCACACCCTCAGGGACAGGTGTGTCCACTCCACACCCACTCTCACACCCTGAGGTCCAGGTGTGTCTACTCCACACTCACTCTCACACTCTGAGGGACAGGTGTGTCCACTCCACACTCACTCTCACACCCTGAGTGACAGGTGTGTCCACTCCACACTCACTCTCACACACTGAGGGACCGGTTTGTCCACTCCACACTCACACTCACACCCTGAGGGACAGGTGTGTCCACTCCACATTCACTCTCACACACTGAGGGATAGGTGTGTCCACTCCACACTCACTCTCAAACACTGAGGGACAGGTGTGTCCACTCTTCACCCACTCTCACACCTTGAGGTACAGGTGTGTCTTCACACTCACTCGCACACACTGAGGGACGTGTGTTTCCACTCCACACTCACTCTCACACACTGAGGGACAGGTGTGTCCACTCCATACTCACTCCCACACACTGAGGGACATGTCTGTCCACTCCACACCCACTCTCATACCCTGAGCGACAGGTGTGTGCACTCCACACTCACTCCCACACACTGAAGGACAGGTGTGTCCACTCCACACTCACTCTCACACCCTGTGGGACAGGTCTGTCCACTCCACACTCACTCTCACACACTGAGGGACAGGTGTGTCAACGCACACTCACTTACACACACTGAGAGACAGGTGAGTCCACACCTACTCTCACACCCTGTGGGACAGGTGTGTCCATTGCACACACACTCTCATACACCGAGGGACAGGTGTGTCCACTCCATACTCAGTCTCACACACTGAGGGACAGGTGTGTCCACTCCACACTCTCACACCCTGAGGGACAGGTGTGTCCACTCCAGACCCACTCTCACACCCTGAGGTACAGGTGTGTCTACTCCACACTCACTCTCACACACTGAGGGACAGGTGTGTCCACTCCACACTCACTCTCACACCCTGAGGGACAGGTGTGTCCACTTCACACTCACTCCCACACACTGAGGGACAGGTATGTCCACTCCACACTCACTCTGACACCCTGTGGGACAGGTCTATCCACTCCAAACACTCTCTCACACAATGAGGGACAGGTGTGTCCACTCCACACTCACACTCACACCCTGTGGGACAGGTGTGTCCACTCCACACACACTCTCACACACTGAGGGATAAGTGTGTCCACTCCACACTCACTCTCACACACTGAGGGACAGGTGTGTCCACTCCACACACTGAGGGACAGGTGTGTCCACCCCACACTACTCTCACACACTGAGGGACTGGTGTGTCCACTGCACACTAACTCTCACACCCTGAGGGACAGATGTGTCCACTCCACACTCACTATCACACACTGAGGGATAAGTGTGTACACACTCACTCTCACACCCTGAGCGACTGGTGTGTCCAATCAACCCTCACTCTCACACACTGAGGGATAGGTGTGTCCGCTCCACACTCACTCTCACACCCTGAGCGACAGGTGTGTCCACTCCACCCTCACTCTCACAACCTGTGGGACAGGTCTGTCCACTCCATACACACTCTCACACAATGAGGGACAGGTGTGTCTACTCCACACTCACACTCACACACTGAGGGACAGGTGTGACCACACTCACTCTTACACCCTGTGGGACAGGTGTTTACACACTCACTCTCAGAACCTCAGGGACAGGTTTGTTCATGCCACACTCACTCTCATACACCGAGGGACAGGTGTGTCCACTCCACACTGACTCTCACACACTGAGGGACTGGTGTGTCCTCTGCACACCCACTCTCACACCTTGAGGTACAGGTGTGTCTTCACACTCACTCGCACACACTGAGGGACGTGTGTTTCCACTCCACACTCTCTCTCACACACTGACAGGTGTGTCCAATCCATACTCACTCCCACACACTGAGGGACATGTCTGTCCACTCCACACTCACTCTCATACCCTGTGGGACAGGTGTGTCCACTCCACACTCACTCTCACACACTGAGGGACAGGTGTGTCCACTTCACACTCACTCCCACACTCTGAGGGACAGGTATGTCCACTCCACGCTCACTCTCACAACCTGAGCGACAGGTGTGTCCACTCCACACTCACTCTGACACCCTGTGGGACAGGTCTATCCACTCCAAACACTCTCTCACACAATGAGGGACAAGTGTGTCCACTCCACACTCACTCTCACACCCTGTGGTACAGTTGTGTCCACTCCACACTCACTCTCACACACTGAGGGACAGGTGTGTCCAGTCCACACCCACTCTCACACCCTGTGGGACAGGTGTGTCCGCTCCACACTCACACTCACACACTGAGGCACAGGTGTGTCCACTCCACACTCACTCTCACACATTGAGGGATAAGAGTGTCCACTACAGACTCACTCTCACACACTGAGGGACAGGTGTGTCCAATCCACACTCACTTTCACACCCTTTGGGACAGGTGTGTCCACTCCACACTCACTCTCTCAACCTGTGGGACAGGTGTGTCTACTCCACACTCACTCTCACACTCTGTGGGATAGGTGTGTCCACTCCACACGCACTCTCACACCTTCAGGGACAGGTGTGTCCACTCCACACCCACTCTCACACCCTGAGGTCCAGGTGTGTCTACTCCACACTCACTCTCACACTCTGAGGGACAGGTGTGTCCACTCCACACTCACTCTCACACCCTGAGGGACAGGTGTGTCCACTCCTCCCTCACTCTCAAACCCTGAGTGACAGGTGTGTCCACTCCATACTCACTCTCACACACTGAGGGACCGGTTTGTCCACTCCACACTCACAGTCACACACTGAGTGACAGGTGTGTCCACTCCACACTCACTCTCAAACACTGAGGGACAGGTGTGTCCACTCCACACTCACTCTCACACCCTGTGGGACAGGTCTGTCCACTCCACACTGACTCCCACACACTGAGGGACAGGTGTGTCCACGCACACTCACTTACACACACTGAGGGACAGGTGAGTCCACACTCACTCTCACACCCTGTGGAACAGGTGTGTCCATTGCACACTCACTCTCATACACCGAGGGACAGGTGTGTCCACTTCACACTCACTCTCACACACTGAGGGACATGTGTGTCCACTCCAGACCCACTCTCACACCCTGAGGTACAGGTGTGTCTACTCCACACTCACTCTCACACACTGTGGGACAGGTATGTCCACTCCACGCTCACTCTCACAACCTGAGCGACAGGTGTGTCCACTCCACACTCACTCTGACACCCCGTGGGACAGGTCTATCCACTCCAAACACTCTCTCACACAATGAGGGACAGGTGTGTCCACTCCACACTCACTCTCACACACTGAGGGACAGGTGTGTCCCTCAACACTCACTCTCACACACTGAGGGACATGTGTGTCCACTCCACACTCACTCTCACACCCTGTGGGACAGGTGTGTCCACTCCACACTCACTCTCACACACTGAGGGACAGGTGTGTCTAGTCCACACCCACTCTCACACCCTGTGGGACAGGTGTGTCCCCTCCACACTCACTCTCACACACTGAGGGACAGGTGTGTCCACACCACACTCACTCTCACACACTGAGGGACAGCTGTGTCCACTCCACACTCACTCTCACACCATGTGGGACAGGTGTGTCCACTCCACACTCACTCTCACACCCTGTGGGACAGGTGTGTCCGCTCCACACTCACACTCACACACTGAGGCACAGGTGTGTCCACTCCACACTCACTCTCACACATTGAGGGATAAGTGTGTCCACTACAGACTCACTCTCACACACTGAGGGACAGGTGTGTCCAATCCACACTCACTTTCACACCCTTTGGGACAGGTGTGTGAACTCCACACTCACTCTCTCAACCTGTGGGACAGGTGTGTCTACTCCACACTCACTCTCACACTCTGTGGGATAAGTGTGTCCACTCCACACGCACTCTCACACCCTCAGGGACAGGTGTGTCCACTCCACACCCACTCTCACACCCTGAGGTCCAGGTGTGTCTACTCCACACTCACTCTCACACTCTGAGGGACAGGTGTGTCCACTCCACACTCACTCTCACACCCAGAGGGACAGGTGTGTCCACTCCTCCCTCACTCTCAAACCCTGAGTGACAGGTGTGTCCACTCCACACTCACTCTCACACACTGAGGGACCGGTTTGTCCACTCCACACTCACACTCACACCCTGAGGGACAGGTGTGTCCACTCCACATTCACTCTCACACACTGAGGGATAGGTGTGTCCACTCCACACTCACGCTCAAACACTGAGCGACAGGTGTGTCCACTCCACACCCACTCTCACACCTTGAGGTACAGGTGTGTCTTCACAGTCACTCGCACACACTGAGGGACGTGCGTTTCCTCTCCACACTCACTCTCACACACTGAGGGACAGGTGTGTCCACTCCATACTCACTCCCACACACTGAGGGACATGACTGTCCACTCCACACCCACTCTCACACCCTGAGCGACAGGTGTGTGCAGTCCACACTCACTCCCACACACTGAAGGACAGGTGTGTCCACTCCACACTCACTCTCACACCCTGTGGGACAGGTCTGTCCACTCCACACTCACTCTCACACACTGAGGGACAGGTGTGTCCACGCACACTCACTTACACACACTGAGAGACAGGTGAGTCCACACTCACTCTCACACCCTGTGGGACAGGTGTGTCCATTGCACACTCACTCTCATACACCGAGGGACAGGTGTGTCCACTCCACACTCACTCTCACACACTGAGGGACAGGTGTGTCTACTCCACACTCTCACACCCTGAGGGACAGGTGTGTCTACTCCACACTCACTCTCACACACTGAGGGACAGGTGTTTCCACTCCAGACCCACTCTCACACCCTGAGGGACAGCTGTGTCTACTCCACACTCACTCTCACACACTGAGGGACAGGTGTGTCCACTCCACACTGACTCTCACACCCTGAGGGACAGGTGTGTCCACTTCACACTCACTCCCACACTCTGAGGGACAGGTATGTCCACTCCACGCTCACTCTCACAACCTGAGCGACAGGTGTGTCCACTTCACACTCACTCTGACACCCTGTGGGACAGGTCTATCCACTCCAAACACTCTCTCACACAATGAGGGACAGGTGTGTCCACTCCACACTCACTCTCACTCCCTGTGGTACAATTGTGTCCACTCCACACACACTCTCACACACTGAGGGACAGGTGTATCCCTCCACACTCACTCTCACACACTGAGGGACATGTGTGTCCACTCCACACTCACTCTCACACCCTGTGGGACAGGTGTGTCCAGTCCACAACCACTCTCACACCCTGTGGGACAGGTGTGTCCACTCCACACTCACTCTCACACACTGAGGGACAGGTGTGTCCAGTCCACACCCACTCTCACACCCTGTGGGACAGGTGTGTCCACTCCACACTCACTCCCACACACTGAGGGACAGGTATGTCCACTCCACACTCACTCTGACACCCTGTGGGACAGGTCTATCCACTCCAAACACTCTCTCACACAATGAGGGACAGGTGTGTCCACTCCACACTCACACTCACACCCTGTGGGACAGGTGTGTCCACTCCACACACACTCTCACACTCTGTGGGATAAGTGTGTCCACTCCACACGCACTCTCACACCCTCAGGGACAGGTGTGTCCACTCCACACCCACTCTCACTCCCTGAGGTCCAGGTGTGTCTACTCCACACTCACTCTCACACTCTGAGGGACAGGTGTGTCCACTCCACACTCACTCTCACACCCTGAGTGACAGGTGTGTCCACTCCACACTCACTCTCACACACTGAGGGACCGGTTTGTCCACTCCACACTCACACTCACACCCTGAGGGACAGGTGTGTCCACTCCACATTCACTCTCACACACTGAGGGATAGGTGTGTCCACTCCACACTCACTCTCAAACACTGAGGGACAGGTGTGTCCACTCTTCACCCACTCTCACACCTTGAGGTACAGGTGTGTCTTCACACTCACTCGCACACACTGAGGGACGTGTGTTTCCACTCCACACTCACTCTCACACACTGAGGGACAGGTGTGTCCACTCCATACTCACTCCCACACACTGAGGGACATGTCTGTCCACTCCACACCCACTCTCATACCCTGAGCGACAGGTGTGTGCACTCCACACTCACTCCCACACACTGAAGGACAGGTGTGTCCACTCCACACTCACTCTCACACCCTGTGGGACAGGTCTGTCCACTCCACACTCACTCTCACACACTGAGGGACAGGTGTGTCAACGCACACTCACTTACACACACTGAGAGACAGGTGAGTCCACACCTACTCTCACACCCTGTGGGACAGGTGTGTCCATTGCACACACACTCTCATACACCGAGGGACAGGTGTGTCCACTCCATACTCAGTCTCACACACTGAGGGACAGGTGTGTCCACTCCACACTCTCACACCCTGAGGGACAGGTGTGTCCACTCCAGACCCACTCTCACACCCTGAGGTACAGGTGTGTCTACTCCACACTCACTCTCACACACTGAGGGACAGGTGTGTCCACTCCACACTCACTCTCACACCCTGAGGGACAGGTGTGTCCACTTCACACTCACTCCCACACACTGAGGGACAGGTATGTCCACTCCACACTCACTCTGACACCCTGTGGGACAGGTCTATCCACTCCAAACACTCTCTCACACAATGAGGGACAGGTGTGTCCACTCCACACTCACACTCACACCCTGTGGGACAGGTGTGTCCACTCCACACACACTCTCACACACTGAGGGATAAGTGTGTCCACTCCACACTCACTCTCACACACTGAGGGACAGGTGTGTCCACTCCACACACTGAGGGACAGGTGTGTCCACCCCACACTACTCTCACACACTGAGGGACTGGTGTGTCCACTGCACACTAACTCTCACACCCTGAGGGACAGATGTGTCCACTCCACACTCACTATCACACACTGAGGGATAAGTGTGTACACACTCACTCTCACACCCTGAACGACTGGTGTGTCCAATCAACCCTCACTCTCACACACTGAGGGATAGGTGTGTCCGCTCCACACTCACACTCACACCCTGAGCGACAGGTGTGTCCACTCCACCCTCACTCTCACAACCTGTGGGACAGGTCTGTCCACTCCATACACACTCTCACACAATGAGGGACAGGTGTGTCTACTCCACACTCACACTCACACACTGAGGGACAGGTGTGACCACACTCACTCTTACACCCTGTGGGACAGGTGTTTACACACTCACTCTCAGAACCTCAGGGACAGGTTTGTTCATGCCACACTCACTCTCATACACCGAGGGACAGGTGTGTCCACTCCACACTGACTCTCACACACTGAGGGACTGGTGTGTCCTCTGCACACCCACTCTCACACCTTGAGGTACAGGTGTGTCTTCACACTCACTCGCACACACTGAGGGACGTGTGTTTCCACTCCACACTCTCTCTCACACACTGACAGGTGTGTCCAATCCATACTCACTCCCACACACTGAGGGACATGTCTGTCCACTCCACACCCACTCTCATACCCTGAGCGACAGGTGTGTGCACTCCACACTCACTCCCACACACTGAAGGACTGGTGTGTCCACTCCACACTCACTCTCACACCCTGTGGGACAGGTCTGTCCACTCCACACTCACTCTCACACACTGAGGGACAGGTGTGTCAACGCACACTCACTTACACACACTGAGAGATAGGTGAGTCCACACTCACTCTCACACCCTGTGGGACAGGTGTGTCCATTGCACACTCACTCTCATACACCGAGGGACAGGTGTGTCCACTCCATACTCAGTCTCACACACTGAGGGACAGGTGTGTCCACTCCACACTCTCACACCCTGAGGGACAGGCGTGTCCACTCCAGACCCACTCTCACACCCTGAGGTACAGGTGTGTCTACTCCACACTCACTCTCACACACTGAGGGACAGGTGTGTCCACTCCACACTCACTCTCACACCCTGAGGGACAGGTGTGTCCACTTCACACTCACTCCCACACACTGAGGGACAGGTATGTCCACTCCACACTCACTCTGACACCCTGTGGGACAGGTCTATCCACTCCAAACACTCTCTCACACAATGAGGGACAGGTGTGTCCACTCCACACTCACTCTCACACCCTGTGGGACAGGTGTGTCCATTCCACACACACTCTCACACACTGAGGGATAAGTGTGTCCACTCCACACTACTCTCACACACTGAGGGACAGGTGTGTCCACTCCACACACTGAGGGACAGGTGTGTCCACCCCACACTACTCTCACACACTGAGGGACTGGTGTGTCCACTGCACACTAACTCTCACACCTTGAGGGACTGATGTGGCCACTCCACACTCACTATCACACACTGAGGGATAAGTGTGTACACACTCACTCTCACACCCTGAGCGACTGGTGTGTCCACTCAACCCTCACTCTCACACACTGAGGGATAGGTGTGTCCGCTCCACACTCACTCTCACACACTGATCGACAGGTGTGTCCACTCCACCCTCACTCTCACACCCTGAGCGACAGGTGTGTCCACTCCACCCTCACTCTCACACCCTGTGCGACAGGTGTGTCCACTCCACACTCACTCTCACAACCTGTGGGACAGGTCTGTCCACTCCATACACACTCTCACACAATGAGGGACAGGTGTGTCTACTCCACACTCACACTCACACACTGAGGGACAGGTGTGTCTAATCCACACTCACTCTCACACACTGAAGGACAGGTGTGTCTACTCCACACTCACACTCACACACTGAGGGACAGGTGTGTCTAATCCACACTCACACTCACACAATGAGGGACAGGTGTGTCTACTCCACACTCACACTCACACACTGAGGGACAGGTGTGACCACACTCACTCTTACACCCTGTGGGACAGGTGTTTCCACAGTCACTCTCAGAACCTCAGGGACAGGTTTGTTCATGCCACACTCACTCTCATACACCGAGGGACAGGTGTGTCCACTCCACACTGACTCTCACACACTGAGGGACAGGTGTGTCCTCCCCACACTCACTCTCATACACTGAGGGACAGGTGTGTCAACTCCACACTCACTCTCACACACTGAGGGACAGGTGTGTCCACTCCACACTGATTTTCTTATTCAACCAATTGTTATTCCTACAGACCTTTCTGAGCAATGAAATTTCCATTTTTTTTCTGGCGCTGTCTTGCTTTTAATCTTTTGTTATTCAGGAAACATAAACTTATTTAAATAATATGATGTATATCATATATGGAAGTGACTTTGATCCTGATAAATACATATGAATTGGCAGGTGATATTGTGACCACACTGACATATCTTTGCTATGAACGTGACCATTCAGCCATTGTGTCCATATTGGCTCCTAGCTGAGTAATCACTTCTCTTCCATTCCTCATGATCTTTGTTTCATCAAGCTCATCTGACTTGCATTCTCTTTGGCCAATCAATCTCAGCTTTATTTCTTTTGTCACTTCCCCACACAGCAGGGGCCAATATACCTACGAGTCTACACGTCTCAGGGATTTGGGAGGAAACCCTCTTGGTCACAGGGCAGGCACGCAAGCTCCACACATACAGTAACAAAGTGATGATTAAAGCTGGGTCAGTGGAGCTGATCCACCTGCAATGATCTCTGCCCCGGAGCATCTCAACGTGCTTCACAGTGGTTAATAGCAAGTCCATGTGCATGAGCAGCATTGTAGGAATCAACATATCATTTGCTTGATGTATTGTTTGAAAGTCACCCTGAGCTACAATTGCTAGAAAATCCTTTGGCATGGAGATGGTAGCTGCCATCTAAAGAGGGTCTCCAAGATGTTGTTGGTGATGATAATACTGTTAAATGTGAAGGGCAGTCGCATCAAATTGGAATAAGGATTAGGCCATGGCTTTCCAAAAGCTGATAAAATCTTTTCCTATGTAAGCTCTCCAAGAGCTTCCTTATCTCTGATGGAGGATTCAGTCTATCGTTACCAGGATTATCTCTTCTTCCTTTCTGGAAAAATGGAACCAAACTGACTACTTACCAGTCCTTTGGACCTTATCTGTCTGATTACAGATGACACAAAGATCTTGGTCAAGACTCCAACAATTTCCTCTCTTGCCTCACTGGGTTATCTGAGGTATCATATCAGACCCTGAGAACTTATCCCTCCCCAGGTCAGATGCAGAATTGCCTAAAACAGCTGTTCCCAATTAACTCTCTCTAATTACTGCCTAATACTTTTGTAATTTGCCCTGCTCCAATGTAATACTCTCCTCAAGGTCCATGCTAATTCTATCTACAGCTATCTTAAAACTTGATGAGTTGGTGATCACTGTTCCCTAAATGTTCTCCAACTGAAAGGTTAGTCATGGGCTCGAGTGTGGCCTCTCCACTCATTCCTCGTGTAGGAGGGAAGGGATCAGGGAAGAGGATGGGCAGAGAATATCAGATAAGTTGGTAAGAGTGTATGAGGGGTGTGAAGGAGTGACTGTGAGGGAGATGGATAGGAAAGGGAAGAAGGTGTGGGGAGAAATGACAGAGAGACAAGGAGGGCATGGAGGGAGGATCTCTGTGCTGCCAATCATATTGCCGCTGTACTGGGTAATAATGCCTTTCTGCTGTTCACTGAGTTTGAGGCAGCCTTAAGTTTAAACACACAAAAAAAAGGAAGTGGACTCTTTCCTTGACTTTGAGATACTGTGCAACAGAAAAAATGACAAGCATTTTGATACAGTGTTGCTATATTTGTTCTGGCAACTTTGGGATATTATTCCCTGAACTGAAATCATGCCACAAGCTTTAGCCAAAACACACTGCTCAAATATTTTCTAGTCCTCCCACCTCCTTGGATGGATGGATGGTGCTTAATGCTTTACTACTCCTTTGTTTCACATCCAACACCAGCACAACCTTGTAGAAAAGGATTCCCAGTTTTTCTATCGGATGGATCACTCTCACCTCCCAGCTTGGATCTCCTGTTTATTCTCATTGTTTCCACTGTCAGAAAGTAACTGTTGGCCATTTGGGCTTTTGGCTGTGTGCTTACATTACTCGCTTTACACTTACGACTGAGGCTAAGCACAACGTCGACAGTGCTTCTCCTTATAGATGCTGCCTGGCCTGCTGCGTTCCACCAGCATTTTGTGTGTGCTGCTTGAATTTCCAGCATCTGCAGATTTCCTCCTGTTTGCTCCAATACCATATTTAGGTTTGCTGACGACACCACTGTCGTTGGCTGAATCAAAAGTGGTGACGAACCACGATGTGAAAAGGAGACTGAAAATCTGACCGAGTGTGCCACAACAACCTCTCACTTAATGGCAGTAAGACCAAGGAGTTAATTATTGACTTCAGGTGGAGGAAACCAGAGGTCCATGAACGAGTCCACATTGGAGGAACAGAGGTGGAGAGGGTCAGCAACTTTAAATCCCTCGGTGTTATCATTTCAGAGGATCTGTCCTGGGCCCTGCATGTAAATGTAATTACAAAGAAAGCACAGCTGTTTCCTACTTCTTGCGAAGATTTGGCATGGCATCTAAAACTTTGACAAATTTCTATCGATATGTGGTGGAGATTATATTGACTGGATGCACCACTGTTTGGTATAGAAACAGCAGTGCTCTTGAATGGCAAGTCCTACAAAAAGTAGTGGAAAAAGCCCAGTCCATCACGAGTAAAGCCCTCCCCATATGAGCATATTTACACCGAGGAAAGCAGCATCCAGCATCAAGGATCCCCACCACCTTGGCCATGCTCCTTCTCACAGTTGTCATCAGGAAGGAGCTTTAGGCCTCATGCGACTAGGTTCAGGAACAGCTATTTACCCCTCAGCCATCAGGCTCCTGAACCAGAGGGGATAACTTCACTCATCCCATCACTGAAATTTTCTAACAATCTATGGACTCACTTTCAAAGACTTTTCATCTCATGTTCTTGATATTTATTGCTTATTTACTGTATCTATTATTTATTTATTTATCTTTAGTATTTGCAGTTTGTTGTCTTTTGCATAGTAGCCGTTTGTCCGTTCTGTTGGGTGCGGTCTTTCATCGATTCTATTGTGTGTTTTGGATTTTCTGAGTATGCCTGCAAGAAAATTATTCTCAGGTTGTATAGGGTGCCATATACTGTACATACTTTGATAATAAATTTACTTTGAACTTTAGAAGAGCCCTGGTTGTTTGTTCATTTGTATAAATATCTGTGGAATGTTGCTGTTGAAATAACTGAAACATAATCTGCTTTGCATGAGTGGTGAATTGAGTAAGAGATCTGCAGCGCATTCCATAGTACAAATACAGAGCAGGTCAAAGAACAAGCTTTTTATTGGGATAATGCATTGCACGGTGGATACAGAGGAATGCAGTGGTAGAGAACATAGGGCATTATCAGTAGGGCAGGTGAGCTCTGCAGGACAGGGAGAGTTAATGTTTCAGATCAAACTCCTCACAAATTGTTCACTGTACAGGGAAAGGGAAAATGCAGATGTCCGGAACGGCGCAAAGGGTACATTAGTGAACTGATTGGCAAATGATACCTGATGTTAACTATAAACTGACACACTCTCAGAGATACAGACATCTGTATTAACACTGCAAGAAAGATTTTAGAGTGAAAATGAAGATAGCTGTGTATTGAGAAAATCAATATTCCAAAAATTTATGTTCCAAGTAGAGTTATGACAAACTTCCCTATGCTGCCACTCCATATTTCTCAATATGTGGACAGTCCAACAAGAGGAGGGGCTGCACTGGACCTGATGGTGTGTAATGAGCCCGGCCCGGCCCGGCCCGGCCCGGTGACTCACCTTACAGTGAGTGACCACAGCTCCTTAACTTTCAGGATAGCTGTAGAAAAGGATCGGTTTAGTCCTTGTGGGAGAGTTTTAAATTGAAGAAGGGCAAACTATTAAGGCATTAGGCAGGAACTGAGTAGAGTTAATTGGGAACACCTTTTCTCTGGCAAGTCCACATCAGACATTTAAAGATTAATTGCACAGAGTACAGGAAAGGCATGTTCCTGTGAGAAGGAAGGATGGGGATGGAAAGACAAGAGAATCTTGGATATCCAGAGAGGTGATGAATTTAGTGAAGAAGAAAAAAGAGAAGCGTGTAAAGCTTCAGAAGTCAGGATCAAACGAAGCACATGAGGAATATAAAGATGTTAGAAAAGAACAAAAGAAGAGAATTAGGAAAGGAGGGGCAATGAAAATCAGAATGAAAATCAGAATCAGAATCAGGTTTATTATCACCGGCATTTGTTGTGAAATTTGTTAACTTAGCAGCAGCAGTTCAATGCAATATAGAAGAAGAAGAAAAAAATAATAACTAAATAAATAAGGGTGGAACTTAGGGTGATGGCACCTAATAGCAACTCCTTTGCTTGCATCTATTTTTTTATCTTTAATATCTTTATTTTTTCCTTTCATGATTCTTTTGAAGACCCTGACCTGGAGTTACACACTGAATTCAGACTCAAGGCCTCATGATTGGCTACTTTTTGATATGCTGAGGACGCAGACTAGAAGACTAGCACGACTTCAGGGTGTCGGATTTTCATGGCTCTGGAGGCAGGCAGATTCAAGGCTGGTGCCGCTGCAGAAAACTGGTGTGTCGTGGGAGTAAACCGAAGGTAGAAAGCAGTGAGCTGGCTGCTGGCTGTGTGCCCAGAGACCCAAGATCTTTGGGCACAGAGCTCGGAAAAAGCGATGCAACAGACTTTTAACACCATAAATCAGTGAATTGTTTTGTTATGTCGCCCCTCTTGCTGTGAAATGGGACAACTCTTTTTCCCTTATTAGGAAGAGAGAGCCTGTGGTATGTTGAATTACCGGGTGAACGAGTAGTCTTTGGGGCACTGCAAGTCTGTGCCTTTATTGATGCTTTGCTGCACACTTGAGTGCCCGGTGGAAGATGTCGATAATTTTTGCTGGTGGGGAGAGGGGGTTCGTTGCTTTGCTGCTGCTTATGTGGGGGTGGGGGAGCTGGGGGGGGGCTTTGGGGGTTCTAATGTTTAACTGTCATTCATTCTTTGGGGCACTCCTCTGTTTTTGTGAATGTTTGTGAAGAAAAAATATTGCAGAATATATATTGTATACATTTCTATGACATTAAATGTACCTAATGAAACCCATTGAAATCAATTTCAGTATACATATATTGAATATATTAAAAACTGTGCAAAAAACAGAAATAATATATATTGAAAAAGTGAGATAGTGTTCATGGGTTCAATGTCCATTTAGGAATCAGATGGCCGAGGGGAAGAAGCTGTTCCTGAATCACTGAGTGTGTACCTTCAGGCTTCTGTACCTCCTACCTGATGGTAACAATGAGAAAAGGATATACCATATAACCATATAACAATTACAGCACGGAAACAGGCCATCTTGGCCCTTCTAGTCCGTGCCGAATGCTTACTCTCACCTAGTACCTATCAAATTTTACTTTAAATGACAATACCAAACCTGCCTCTACCACTTCTACTGGAAGCTCGTTCCACACAGCTACCACTCTCTGAGTAAAGAAATACCCCCTCGTGTTACCCTTAAACTTTTGCCCCCTAACTCTCAACTCATGTCCTCTTGTTTGAATCTCCCCTACTCTCAATGGAAAAAGCGTCAACTCTACCTATCCCCCTCATAATTTTAAATACCTCTATCAATTCCCCCCTCAACCTTTTACGCTCCAAAGAATAAAGGCCTAACTTGTTCAATCTTTTCCTGTAACTTAGGTGCTGAAACCCAGGTAACATTCTAGTAAATCTTCTCTGTACTCTCTCTATTTTGTTGACATCTTTCCTATAATTCGGTGACCAGAACTGTACACAATACTCCAAATTTGGCCTTACCAATGCCTTGTACAATTTTAACATTACATCCCAACTCCTATACTCAATGCTCTGATTTATAAAGGCCAGCATACCAAAAGCTTTCTTCACCACCCTATCCACATGAGATTCCACCTTCGGGGGAACTATGCACCATTATTCCTAGATCACTCTGTTCTACTGCATTCTTCAATGCCCTACCATTTACCATGTATGTCCTATTTGGATTATTCTTACCAAAATGAAGCACCTCACACTTATCAGTATTAAACTCCATCTGCCATCATTCAGCCCACTCTTCTAGCTGGCCTAAATCTCTCTGCAAACTTTAAAAACCTACTTCATTATCTGCAACGCCACCTACCGTAGTATCATCTGCATACTTACTAATTCAATTTACCACCCCATCATCCAGATCGTTAATGTATATGACAAACAACATTGGGCCCAGTACAGATCCCTGAGGCACACCCCACCACTACTCTCTGGCATCTCCCATCCAGCCACTGTTGAATCCATTTTACTACTTCAGTATTAATACCTAATGATTGAATTCCTAACTAACCTTCCGTGCGGAACCTTGTCAAAGGCTTTACTGAAGTCCATATAGACAACATCCACTGCTTTACCCTCGTCAACTTTCCCCGTAACCTCTTAAAAAAATTCAATAAGATTTGCCAAACGTGACCTTCCATGCACAAATCCATGTTGACTGTTCCTAATCAGACCCTGTCTATCCAGATAATTATATATACCATCTCTAAGGGTACTTTCCATTAATTTACCCACCACTGACGTCAAACTGACAGGCCTATAATTGCTAGGTTTACTCTTAGAACCCTTTTTAAACAATGGAACCACATGAGCAATACGCCAATCCTCCAGCACCATCCCTGTTTCTAATGACATTTGAAATATTTCTGTCAGAGCCCCTGCTATTTCTACACTAACCTTCCTCAAGGTCCTAGGGAATATCCTGTCAGGATCCGGAGATTTATCCACTTTTATATTCCTTAAAAGCGCCAGTACTTCCTCCTCTTTAATCGTCATAGTTTCCATAACTTCCCTACTTGTTTCCCTTACCTTACACAATTCAATATTCTTCTTCTTACTAAATACCAAAGAAAAGAAATTGTTCAAAATCTCCCCCATCTCTTTCGGCTCCACACATAGCTGTCCACTCTGATTCTCTGGGGGACCAATTTTATCCCTCACTATCCTTTTGCTATTAATATAACCGTAGAAACCCTTCGGATTTATTTTCATCTTACTTGCCAAAGCAACCTTGTATCTTCTTTTAGCTTTTCTAATTTCTTCCTTAAGATTCTTCTTACATTCCTTATATTCCTCAAGCATCTCATTTGCTCCAAGTTGCCTATATTTATTGTAGATATCTCTCTTTTTCCTAACCAAGGTCTTGCTCCCTATTAGGTGGTCTGTAATACACCCCTATAAGTGTTACTACACCTTTCCCATTCCTCAATTCCACTCAAATAGTCTCCCTAGACGAGCCCTCTAATCTATCCTGCCAGAGCACTGCTGTAATATTTTCTCTGACAAGCAATGCAACACCTCCCCCTCTTGTCCCTCTGATTCTATCACACCTGAAGCAACGAAATCCAGGAATAATTAGTTGCCAATCTCACACCTCCTGCAACCATGTTTCACTAATAGCTGCAACATCATATTTCCAGGTATCAATCTATGCTCTAAGCTCATCCACCTTTCTTACAATGCTCCTAGCATTAAAATAAATGCATTTAAGAAATTCTCCACCTCCTCCTCTCTGTTGATCTCTAACAGTACAAAGATCTTTACTGTCTTCTTTTTCTTCCTTCTCCCATACATCTGTTTCTGCACTCGGGTTCCCCTCCCCCCCCTTGTATCTAGTTTAAATCCACTGGAGCCTCTCTAGCAAACCTACCTGCAAGAATATTTGTCCCCCTCCAGTTCAGATGTAAACCGTCCCGCCGGAACAGGTCCCATCTTCCCTGGAAAACTGCCCAATTATCTATAAATCTGAAGCCCTCCCTCCTGCACCATGTCTTCAGCCACATGTTGATCTGCACCATCTTACTATTTCTATACCCACCTGCACGTGGCACTGGTAGCAATCCTGAGATTGCTCTCCTGGAGGTCCTGCCCTTTAACTTGGCACCTAGCTCCCTAAACTCACCTTTCAGGACCTCCTCACTCTTCCTACCCACGTCATTGGTCCCTACATGGACCACGACATCCAGCTGCTCACCCTCCCTCTTGAGAATACTGAGAACTCAATCCGAGATATTGTGGACCCTGGCACCAGGAAGGACCATCCGGGATTCTCGATCTTTTCCACAGAACCTCCTATCTGTCCTCCTAACTATCAAATCCCCTATCACTACTGCTCTCCTCTTTTCCCTCCTTCCCTTCTGAGCTGAGGGTCCAGTCTCGGTGCCAGAGATGCAACCACTGCAACTTGTCCCTGGTAGGTCATCCCCATCAACAGTATCCAAAATGGTATATTTATTGTTGATGGGAACGGCCACAGGGGTGCTCTGCTCTTCCTGTCTATTCCCCTTCCCTCTCCTGACAGTCACCCAACTACTTGTCTCCTGACTCCTAGGGGTGACTATCTCCCTGAAACTCCTGTCTATTTCTGCCTCCCAAATGATCCGAAGTTCATCCAGCTCCAGCTCCAGTTCCCTAACACGGTTTGTCAGGAGCTGCAGCTGGATGCACCTTTTGCAGGTGTAGTCATCAGGGACAGCTGTGCTCACCCTGACCTCCCACATACTGCAAACGGAGCACTCAACTGCCTAACTGCTGCCTCCATTACCTACTCCTAATCTAATTAGATTAATTAAAGGAGTTTACCCAGCCTTACCTCACTTGGAGTGAAGCTCGTATTCAGCCTCTGCTCGCTTTTTAAATTCCCCGCTGATCTCAGAGGCCGACTTTCACGCACTTGCGCAGTTGTGCCCCGTTCAACCTCGCCTCTGCCTGTTCTTGCCAAAGCCTGATTGAGCCAAAGCCGACCCACTCTACCTCAGTCCACTCTGACGATGGCCACTGTATATGGCGGTCTTTCTTTTAAACCTTTGGCGCACTACATCACGCACCTGCACAGTCTAGCCTCTTTGCCCCGATCAGTTAAAAAAACAGCTTTTCTCCGAGCTTCTTTTACATCTTCCCTCTCCGCCTCTTGTTTTGATTTAAATGACCGTTGAAAACTTCCTCTCCTTTTTAAACCTTTGGCGCACTACGTCACGTGCCTGCGCAGTCTAGCCTCTTTGCCCCAATCAGTTAAAAGAAAAACAAATTAAAAAAAACAAAAAAAAATACCCTGGGTGCTGGATGTCTTTAATAATAGATGCTGCCTTTCTGAGCCACCGCTTCCTAAATATGTCCTGGGTACTTGGTAGGCTAGTGCCCAAGATGGAGACAAATAAATTTTGCAGCTTCTTTCAGTCCTGTTCAATAGTCCTTCCATACCAGACAGTGATGCAGCCTGTCAGAATGCTCTCCATGGTATATCTATAGAAGTTTTTGAGTGTATTTGTTGACATACCAAATCTCTTCAAACTCCTAATGAAGTATAGCCGCTGTAGTGCCTTCTTTATAACTGCATTGATATTTTGGGACCAGGTTAGATCCTTAGAGATCTTGACACCCAGGAACTTGAAGCTGCTCACTCTCTCTACTTCTGATCCCTCTAGGAGAATTAATATGTGTTCCTTTGTCTTACCCTTCCTGAAATCCACAATCAGCTCTTTCATCTTACTGCCAGGCTGTTGTTACAACACCACTTCACTAGTTTCAAAGGTTTCAAAGGTATATTTAATGTCAGAGAAATGTATACTGATATCAACTATAGCTCAGCATTTAATACCATCATTCCCACAATCCTGATTGAGAAGGTGCAGAACCTGGGCCTCTGGACCTCCCTCTGCAATCGGATCTTCGATTTCCTAACAGGAAGACCACAATCTGTGCAGATAGGTGATAACATATCCTCCTCGCTGACGATCAACACTGGCGCGCCTCAGGGGTGTGTGCTTAGCCCACTGCTCTACTCTCTATATACACACAACTGTGTGGCTAGGCATAGCTCAAATACCATCTCCAAATTTGCTGACGATACAACCATTGCTGGTAGAATCTCAGGTAGTGATGAGAGGGTATACAGGAGCGAGATATGCCAACTAGTGGAATGGTGCCACAGCAACAACCTGGCACTCAACGTCAGTAAGACGAAAGAGCTGATTGTGGACTTCAGGAAGGGTAAGATGAAGGAATACATACCAATCCTCATAGAAAGATCAGAAGTGGAGAGAGTGAGCAGTTTCAAGTTCCTGGGTGTCAAGATCTCTGAGGATCTATCCTGGTCCAACCCAGGGCATGCCCTTTTCTCACTGTTACCATCAGGTAGGAGGTACAGAAGCCTGAAGGCACACACTCAGCGATTCAGGAACAGCTTCTTCCCCCCGCCATCTGATTCCTAAATGGACATTGAATCTTTGGACACCACCTCACTTTTTTTTAATATACAGTATTTCTGTTTTTGCACATTAAAAAAAATCTATTCAATAGATGGGGCAGTGTTGGATCTCCTGTTAGGGAATGCGATAGGTCAGTTGACAGATGTATGTGTTGGGGAGCACTTCGGGTCCGGTGATCACAATAGCATTAGCTTCAAGATAATTATGGAGAAGGACAGGACTGGACCTAGAGTTGAGATTTTTGATTGGAGAAAGGCTAACTTTGAGGAGATGCGCAGGGATTTAGAGAGAGTGGTTTGGGTCAAGTTGTTTTATGGGAAGGATGTAATAGAGAAATGGAGGTCATTTAAGGGTGAAATTATGAGGGTACAGAATCTTTATGTTCCTGTTAGGTTGAAAGGAAAGGTTAAAGGTTTGAAAGCGCCATGGTTTTCAAAGGATATTAGAAACTTGGTTTGAAAAAAGAGGGATGTCTACAATAGATATAGGCAGCATGGAGTAAAGGAATTGCTCAAGGAATATAAGGAATGTAAAAGGAATCTTAAGAAAGAGATTAGAAAAGCTAAAAGAAGTTACGAGTTTGGTTTGGCAAATAAGGTGGAAGTAAATCCGAAAGGCTTCTACAGTTATATTAAAAGCAAGAGGATAGTGAGGGATAAAATTGGTCCCTTAGAGAATCAGGGTGGTCAGCTATGTGTGGAGCCGAGGGAGATGGGAGAGATTTTGAACTATTTCTTCTCTTCGGTATTCACTAAGGAGAAGGATATTGAATGGTGTAAAGTGTGGGAAACAAGTAAGGAAGTTATGGAACCTATGACAATTAAAGAGGTGGAAGTACTGGCGCTTTTAAGAAATTTAAAAGTGGATAAATCTCCAGGTCCTGACCGGATATTCCCCAGGACCTTGAGGGAAGTTTGTGTAGAGATAGCAGGAGCTCTGACGGAGATCTTTCAGATGTCATTAGAAATGGGGATTGTGCCGGAGGATTGGCGTATTGCTCATGTGGTTCCATTGTTTAAAAAGAGTTCTAGAAGTAAGCCTGGCAATTATAGACCTGTCAGTTTGACATCAGTGGTGGGTAAATTAATGGAAAGTATTCTTAGAGATAGTATTTATAATTATCTGGATAGACAGGATCTGATTAGGAGTAGCCAGCATGGATTTGTGCGTGGAAGGTCATGTTTGACAAACCTTATTGAATTTTTTGAAATAGTTACGAAGAATGTTGACGAGGGTAAGGCAGTGGATGTAGTCTATATGGACTTCAGCAAGGCCTTTGACAAAGTTCCACATGGAAGGTTAGTTAAGAAGGTTCAGTCGTTAGGTATTAATGCTGGAGTAATAAAATGGATTCAACAGTGACTAGATGGGAGATGCCAGAGAGTAGTGGTGGATAATTGTTTATCGGGATGGAGGCCGGTGACTAGCGGGGTGCCTCGGGGATCTGTTTTGGGCCCAATGTTGTTTGTAATATACATAAATGATCTGGATGATCATTGGATTGATTAGTAAGTATGCTGATGATACTAAGGTAGGAGGTGTTGTGGATAATGAGGTGGGTTTTCAAAGCTTGCAGGGAGATTTATGCCGGTTAGAAGAATGGGCTGAACGTTGGCAGATGGAGTTTAATGCTGAGAAGTGTGAGGTTCTACATTTTGGCAGGAATAATCCAAATAGAACATACAGGGTAAATGGTAGGGCATTGAGGAATGCAGTGGAACAAAGAGATCTAGGAATAACAGTGCATAGTTCCCTGAAGGTGGAGTCTCATGTAGATAGGGTGGTGAAGAAGGCTTTTGGAACGCTGGCCTTTATAAATCAGAGCATTGAGTACAGAAGTTGGGATGTAATGTTAAAATTGTACAAGGCATTGGTAAGGCCAAATTTGGAATATTGTGTACAGTTCTGGTCACCGAATTATAAGAAAGATATCAATAAATTAGAGAGAGTGCAGAGACGATTTACTAGGATGTTACCTGGGTTTCAGCACTTAAGTTACAGAGAAAGGTTAAACAAGTTAGGTCTCTATTCATTGGAGCGTAGAAGGTTGAGGGGGGATTTGATCGAGGTATTTAAAATTTTGAGAGGGATAGATAGAGTTGACGTGAATAGGCTGTTTCCATTGAGAGTAGGGGAGATTCAAACGAGAGGACATGATTTGAGAGTTAGGGGGCAAAAGTTTAAGGGAAATACGAGGGGGTATTTCTTTACTCAGAGAGTGATAGCTGTGTGGAATGAGCTTCCTGTAGAAGTAGTAGAGGCCAGTTCAGTTGTGTCATTTAAGGTAAAATTGGATAGGTATATGGACAGGAAAGGAGTGGAGGGTTATGGGCTGAGTGCGGGTAGGTGGGACTAGGTGAGATTAGGAGTTCGGCATGGACTAGGAGGGCTGGAATGGCCTGTTTCCGTGCTGTGATTGTTATATGGTTATATGGTTAATATAGGCAATTTATTTACTTGCTTATTTATTATTATTATTATTATTATTACTTTATTTTCTCTCTCTCTGCTAGATTATGTATTGCATTGAACTGCTGCTGCTAAGTTAACAAATTCCACGTCACATGCCGGTGATAATAAACCTGATTCTGATTCTGATTCTGACAATATACATCCTGAAATGATTTTTCTTCACAACCATCCATGAAAACAGAGGAATGCCCTGAAGAATAAATGACAGTTAAATGTTAGAACCCCAAAGTAACCCCCCAGCTCCCCCCTGTGCGTAATCAGCAGCAAGCTACAATCTACCCCCCCACTACCAGTAAAACAAAACATCGGCACCTGCCACCAAGCACTCAAGCCTGAGCAAAGCAATAGCAAAGACACAGACTTGCAGTTACCCCAAAGACTTGACATTTCACCCAGTATTTGACATACCACAGGCTCTCTCCCCCTAATAAGGGAGGAGGAGGTTTCTCCGTTTTCCCAGCGAGCGGGGTGACATACCAAACAACTCACTGGTTGACGATGTTGAAAATCTGCCAAGTCACTTTTTCAAGCTTTGTGCCCAAAGATCACAAGTCTCTAGGCACACAGTTGCAGATATTCTGACTCCCCTGATGACACATAGGTCTTCTGTCAAGACACCGACCCTTGATCCACTCGTCTTCAGAGCCCCAAGATCCTAGGCTTCCAAATCCAAGCTGAGCTCTTCGGCCGAGCCTTTGGAGTACCGAACAACGGCCAGTAATGGCTCAGGTTCTGTAACTTCTCAATCAGGATTGTGGGAATTAAATGCTGAGCTATAATCAATGAAGAGCATCCTGCTGTAGGTGTTTGTGTTGTCCAGGTGGTCTAAGGCCATGTGAAGAGCCATTGAGATTACATCTGCCATTGACCTATTGTGGTGATAGGCAAATGGCAGTGGCTCCAGGTCCTTGCTGAGGCAGGAGTTCAGTCTAGTCATGACCAAACTCTCAAAACATTTCATCACTGTCGATGTGAGTGCTACTGGGTGATTGTCATTAAGGCAGCTCACATTATTCTTCTTAGGCACTGATATAATAGTTGCCTTTTTGAAGCAAATGGGAACTTCCACCTGTAGCAGTGAGGGTTGAAATTGTTCTAGAATACTCCTGCTAGTTATTTGTCACAGGTTTTCAGAGCCTTACCAGGTACTCCATCGGGACCTTCTGCCTTGCGAGGGCTCCCCTTCTTTAAACACAGCCTAACGTCGGCCTCCGAGACAGAGATCACAGGGTTGTCAGGTGCAGCAGGGATCTTCACAGCTGTAGTTGTATTCTCCCTTTCAAAGTGGGTGTAGAAGGTGTTGAGTTCATCTGGCAGTGAAGCATTGTTGCCATTCATGCTATTGGGTTTCGCTTTTGTTACGAAGGATGAACAGCTCTGATGGGCAGAAGGGTGCAAGGTTGCCCATGTCCCCCTCCCCTGGGAGAATTACAAACCGTTACTGTTGCCAGGCTGCTAATGAGAGAGAAAGAGATGGAACAAAACATACTGGGACTGGAACATTTGCTTCAGACAAGGGAGAGATAACACCGGGGGGAGAGAGACCATATTATGACTCCTGTAAGACTTATGGCTCCGGAGAGGGCTGTTTACTTGGTACTATTCTGTTCATTAAAATTCCTCAGTGGACAGCCGGAGTGGGCTGGTTTGATGGGCTAAGCCATTCAAAACTGATTGACAACTGAGACCCCGTGAGTAGGGATAAAAGTGAGGTCTGGGGAGACACCCCTCAGACGCACCAAGAGACACACTAGTGAGCACTGTTTAAGTGTTGGAACCCATGAGAAAAGTGTGGGGCATCGGAGACCAAACGAAGGATCAGTCAATTTTAACTCACAGTGTTTATAGCGAGGCCGGTGGGGGCTCGTGTGTGTGTCCACCCTTGCCTGGGTGACGAGTTCACCGTAGAAGAACGGTCTAGCTAAAGGACAGAGGGGTCATACCTGAATGGCCACAACAACATATCGACGGATCAAGAACGTAAAGGAAGGTTTGACTGGCTGTCACTGTTGGCTCGCTCTCTCTCTCTCTCTCTCTCTCTCTCTCTCTCTCCAACAATTACAACACATCGACCAACAACTACCTCAGCCTGTATGAACTGAACTGAACTTTATAATCACATATGACAATTCGTTATCCCCTAGATAACGATAGAGCTTGTTTATTATTAATTATTATTATATCCACACTTTTAGGTTTAGTATTGCTAACGTGTATTATCTGTATATTTGCATTGTTGATATTGATTTGTATATTTTACTAATAAACACTGTTTGGAAAAATAGTACCAGACTCCAACGGACACTTCTATCTTTGCTGGTAAGAAACCCAGTTACGGGGTACGTAACACTTCGTAGGAAGTAACGTCTTGCAAACCCTGCCAGAGTTGTCGTGTATTCAATGTCACCTCCAAGCTCATTCGAAATTGTCTCTTTGCCCTTGAAATAGCCCTCTGCAAATCATGCCTGGTTTTCTGGTACAGGCCTGGGTCACCAGACTTGAATGCCACAGAACTAGCCTTCAGCAGGCGATGTACCTCCTAGTTCATCCAGAGCATTTGGTTTGGGAATGTACAGTAAGTCTTCATAGGCACACACTCATCCACACAGCTTTTAATGAAGTCAGTAACAATTGCAGCATATGCATCCAGGTTTGAAGATGAATCCCTGAATACAGCCCAGTCCACCGATTCAAAGCAGTTCTGTAGGCGTCCTGTGCTTCCCTTGTTCATACCTTCTTGGTCCTCACTACTGGTGCTGTAGTCTTCATTCTCTTCCTATACTCAGGGAGTAGAAGTACAGCCAGGAGATCAGACTTCCTGCATGGAATGGAATAGCACAGTAGGCATTCTTGATGGTGGTGTAGCAATGGTCCACTGTGTTGTTTCCTCTGGTGTTGCAAGTCATCTGTTAGTGGTAATTGCTTAGTGCTTTTTTCAGACTGGCCTGGTTAAAATCCCCTAAAATGATGGTGAAGATGTTAGGGTGCACTGTTTTGTGCATGTTGATCCCATTGCTCAGATCATCTAAAGCCTGATTGACATTGGCCTGAGGTGGAATGTATACCGCTACCAAAATGATCCCGGAAATCTTCCGTGGTAGGTAAGATAGACGGCACTTAACTGCTAGACATTTCAGGTCTGGTGAACAGAATTGGGACAGCACTGATGTATTTCTGCATCAAGAAGAGTTGATCATGAGGCATACTCCTCCACCTCTGCTTTTGAGAGACTCTATAGATCTATCCTGACGGTGTATAGTAAACCCATCAATCTGAATCACAGCATCCGGTACAGAAGGTATTAACCAGGATTCCATTAAAAGTCCTTGGCAAGTGGATTAAGGTGAATCTCAAGGCATTCTATACATACATGAAGAGCAAGAGGATAACTAGGAAAGGGGTGGGACCATTCAAGGATAAAGGCGGGGGGGGGGACATTTGTTTGGATGCAGAGAATGTGAGTGAGGTATTTAATGAGTACTTTGCTTCAGTATTTACCAAGGAAAAGGATACAGAGGACCAGGAGATCAGTGCTGAGTGTATAAATATGTTAGGGCATTTACAGGTCAAAGAGGAGGAACTGCTGGGCCTCCTAGCGAATATTAAGGTGAATAAGTCCCCGGGGCTGATGGAATTTGCCCCAGGTTATTGAAAGAGTCAAGAGGTATGATTACTGGGCCCATGACCAGTACCTTCATGTCCTCTCTAGCCAAATGCAAGGCCCTGGAGGACTGACGAGTGGCTAATGTACCTCTTTTTAAGAAGGGAACAAGGGAAAATCCAGGGAACTGTAGAATGCTGAGCTTCCCATCAGTTGTAAGGAAATTGTTGGAGAAAATACTTAGGGATAGGATATATGAGAATTTGGGAATTATGGAGAGTCAACATGGTTTTATGCAGGGCAGGTTATGTCTTACCAACTTGAGAGACATTGTTGAAATTCAGGCAGTGGATGATGTTGTCCACATGAAGGCGTTTGACAAAGCCCCTCATGGGAGGCACATACAGAAGATTAAGATGCATGGGCCTGCAGTGAATTGACTGTTTGGATTCAGAACAGGCTTGCACACAGAAACAGAGGGTAATGGTTGAAGCGGCTTATTTGAGCTGGAGCTCTGTAATTAGTGGAATTCCACGGGGATCTGTGCATGGACCTCTGCTGTTTGGAATGTATATAAATGACCTGGATGAAAATGTAGATCGGTGGGTTAGTAAGTTTGCAGATGATACCAAGATTGGTGGATAGTGTAGTAGGCAGGCAAAGAACACAGTGTAAGATAGATCAGTTGCAGATATGGGCAGAGAGGTGGCTAGATGTGCTACCCAGTATGGTGGTAGAGGCAAATACATCAGAGGTTTCTTAAGAGACATTTAGTTAGGAATATGGATAAGAGGAAGATGGAGGGATATGGTCATTGTGTGGGTAGGAGGGATTAGTTTTTGGGGGGTTTTGATTTACTTTTTATCTAGTTTGGCACAACATTGTGGGCCGAAGGGCCTGTTCCTGTAACGTAATGTTCTATGATCTATAGAACCCCTCTGTTCATTCTTCACATGCGCTCCAATTACCACTAACCATGTCCACCCACCTGATGTTCCCTAGCAACCCACTGCTGCATGAAAGCTTCACTTTTCCTTAACTTTGCTGATACCATCGGCTACAAGGTATTTCTTACCTTGTAGCCGAAAGTTTTACAGTCCCACCAATTGGAGTAAATTTATTTTATCTATCTACCAGTCATACAGGACAGAAAGGAAACCTTAAAATTGCAAACTGTAAAAAAAGAAAATAAATTGTGGCAGAACATTCCATTCTGCAATGGAGTGATGGTGGCAGTATGCCAAAGATCAGTATTGCACAATTTGAACTTCTTTTGAAATGCCTTGAATCAACTCCTGTCTCAGAAAGGACCTGGACTCACTTCAATTCACCCATTGCCACAGTATGTCCACGGCAGACGCTGTCTCCACTCTGCTCTGGATCATCTTGACAACAGGAATAAGTCAGGATGTTGTTAACTGGCTACAGTTCAATGTTCAACACAATCATTGCCTTAAAACTCCAAGACCTGGGCCTCTCTACCTCCCTCTGAAAGTGGGTTCTCAATTTTTTGACTGAGAGCCCACAATCCACATGGATTAAAAACCTCATCTTTTCCTCACTGACCTGCTTCAGTGTCTCTCACTCTGCACTTGGGCCATATCCAAACCCTGGTGACAGCATGTCTCAACCACACACAAAGATGGACCCAGCAGAGAGAGAGCAGCTGACTTTGGCTGTGAGATTCATTGGTCAGGTAGGAGACAAGCTACAGGCAATGGAATCTGTTCTCAGTGAAGTTTCCGAGGCAATGAGGCAGATAACCTTGTGCTGACAAGCCCAGTCTCACTTGAAGGAACAGGTATCGTCCCTAGCCGCAACTGTTCAACAGCTCACCACAGACAATCGGACTCAGGTGTCTGTGATTTGCCTACTCACAGCCTCCATCCATGAACTTACTGTGAACAGACAGTATCAGCTGACAGCCATTAGCGTTCTTGCCAGCTCAATTCAGCAGCTTCAGGTTGCCTCAGTCCCACTCCCAGCGTCACGCAGGCCCTCCTTTTCTGCTGCCCCAATAATCCCTGCTACTAATGCTCCAGCTGCTGCGCCCGGACCAGAGTCGACTCCAACGACCGTACAGGAACTGAGTGTTCCACCACCAGGCAGATATTCTGGTGATCCCGACGGCTGCAGGAATTTTATTACCCAATTTCAAGCCCAGCCTGGTCGTTCTGGTGCTGATGCGCGAAAATTGGCGTACATGGTCTTGATGAATCTTCAGTCTGTTCAACGCTTTACAGGAGCAAGGATACCCCACAGCCTAGTTGTTCCAACATTTTGAGGCGGAATTAAGGAGGGTTTTTGATCTTCCAGTACGGGGTCAGGAGGCTGCCCACCGACTCTTGGACCTGTGCCTGGTGAGAGCCTATGCAGTTAAATTCCATACCCTTGCAGTAGAGACGGGAATGAGAGATCTCTCATCACTGCCTTCCAGCATGGACTGAATGCAGGGGTCTGGCATGAGATTGCTGTCTGGGACGAGCAGGATAGTCTGGATGACCTGATTAATCTGGCTATTCAAGTTGACGACCGGTTAATTGAGTGGCGCAGGGAAAGAATTTTTCAAACTTCTTATCTGATCACTGTCATTCCTCACCCTCTCCCCCTCCCTCACCACCCAGCACCCAGCCCATGGAGGAGCCTATGCAAGTGGGGCGCATGCACCTGTCTCAGGAGGAACAAGAGTGGCACCGGAGAACAGGTTCCTGGCTTTACCGGACACTTCCGGGCAGCATGTTCCAAGTGTCCAGTAAAAGAGAACACCCGTCAGCAGGAAGGGGAATCCTGAAGGGTCCGTTCTCTCTACAGTCAGCTTCCCCTAATTGTGTAATGCTCGCAGATTCCTTGTCGTGGAGGTCTCAGACCCATGAACTTAAGGCGTTTATTGACTCCGGTGCAGCCGGGAATCTTATGGACATCTCTCTCACTCAGAAATGGGGAGTTCCAACTCAGGAAATAAGAGAAAAGATCCACGTCAAGGTGCTGGATGGTCAACCTCTGGGAACCGGCCAGATCTACCTTTCCACCCAACCCCTCCAACTGTTGCTCGAAGGCAACCATCATGAAGAAATATCTTTCTATCTGTTTAATTCACTTGAACTGCCACTAGTACTTGGTCTCCCCGGTTATCCGGACATAACCCATGGAGCGATTGGTCTCTGAAAGTGCTCCAAGAGTGGGGACCAGCATGCCTGTCTACCTGTCTGGGTTCAGCTCAAGCTCCATTCCATGAATCCCCTCCTGTGTCAGCTGAGGATGTGGACCTGTCTGGGTCCAGCTCAAGCTCCATCCCATGAATCCCCTCCTGTGCCGGCTAAGGTTTGGACCTGTTCAGGATTCCAGCTGAATATGCAGATCTCCTTGAGGTTTTCAGTAAAAGAAAGGCCACCATCCTGGCCCCACACCAGCCTGTGTACGACTGTGCCATAGACCTCCTACCTGGTAGTAGTCCTCCCCGAGGCCAGCTCTTTTCCATCTTTCGTCCCAAAATGGTGGCCATGGAGGAATACATGAAGGAGGCATTGAGGATGGGGTTTATCCATCCATCAACCTCGCCGGGAGGAGCGGGCTTCTTTTTTGTGAGCAAGAAAGATGGCAAGCTCCATCCCTGCATCAATTATCAGCCCCTGAATAACATCACTGTGAAGAACCGCTACCCTCTTCCCTTGCTGGTGTCTGCATTTGCACATCTGCGCAATGCTTACAATCTGATTTGCATAGAGAAAGGGCTGAATGGAAAACAGCTTTCAGCACCTCTATTGGCCACTATGAATACCTGGTGATGACTTTAGGTCTGGCCAACCTATTCCAGGCTAAAACGCTGTATTCCAGGTTTTGGTTAACGATATGCTCAGGGACATGTTGAACCAGTTTGTGTTCGTGTATTCAGATGACATCCTCATCTATTCCCGCTCTCATCAGGAGCACATCCAGCATGTCCGGAAAGTACTCAGACACCGTCTTGAGATACGTCAAGCCTGAAAAATGTGAGTTCCATAAAGACCAGGTGTTGTTTTTGGGCACCTTAACCATACTTACCCCATCCAGTGTTCAAATGGACTTAGTAAAGTTCAGGCAGTTGCAGAGTGGCCCAAACCATCTACAGTCAAACAGGTACGGCGTTTCATGGGGTTTGCGAACTTCTACCGCTGTTTCATCTGGAATTTCGGCTCTATCATAGCTCCAGTTAATGCACTCACCAAGAAGACCTCGGCAGGATTCCACTGGATGGGCGATGCTGACCAAGCATTTTCCGAGCTAAAGCGGCATTTCACCACTATCCCACTGCTGCAACACCCAGACTCATCTCAGCCAGTCATCGTTGAGGTGGATGCATCCGAGGTCAGCATTGGAGCTGTCCTCTCTCAGCCAGTCATCGTTGAGGTGGATGCATCCGATGTCAGCATTGGAGCTGTCCTCTCTCAGCCAGTCATCGTTGAGGTGGATGCATCCGATGTCAGCATTGGAGCTGTCCTCTCTCAGCCAGTCATCGTTGAGGTGGATGCATCCGATGTCAGCATTGGAGCTGTCCTCTCTCAGCCAGTCATCGTTGAGGTGGATGCATCCGAGGTCAGCATTGGAGCTGTCCTCTCTCAGCCAGTCATCGTTGAGGTGGATGCATCCGAGGTCAGCATTGGAGCTGTCCTCTCTCTGCACTCATCTGCAGATAGCTGGGTGCACCCTTGTGCCTTTTTTTTCCCATCGCTTGACTCCGGCCGAGAGGCATTGCGACTTTGGGAACCAGGAGCTTCTGCCTGTCAGGGAGCCCCTGGAGGAAAGGTGATACTGGCTGGAGGGGGCAGAGCATCCATTCTTGGTCTGGACAGATCACAAGAACCTCTCCTATATTCAGGATGCTAAGAGACTCAACTCCCCTCAAGCCCGGTGGGCTCTCTTCTTCACACGGTTCAATTTCGTCCTCACTTATCATCCCACCAGCAAGAATACAAAGATCGACACCCTCTCAAGTCGTCAAGCCACTTTTATTGTCATTTCGACCATAACTGCTGGTACAGTACACAGTAAAAATGAGAAAACATTTTTCAGGACCATGGTGTTACATGACACAGTACAAAAACTAGACTGAACTACGTAAAAAAAAACAACACAGAGAAAGCTACACTAGACAACAGACCTACACAGGACTACATAAAGTGCACAAAAACAGTGCAGGTATTACAATAAATAGTAAACAGGACAATAGGGCAAGATTTCAGTCCAGGTTTTGGATATTGAGGAGTCTGATAGCTTGGGGGAAGAAACTGTTACATAGTCTGGCCATGAGAGCCCAAATGCTTCGAAGCCTTTTCCCAGATGGCAGGAGGGAGCAGAGATTGTATGAGGGGTGTGTGGGGTCCTTCATAATGCTGTTTCCTTTGCGGATGCAGCGTGTAGTGTAAATGTCCATACTGGCGGGAAGAGAGACACTGATGATCTTCTCAGCTGACCTCACTATCTGCTGCAGGGTCTTGCGATTCGAGATGGTGCAATTTCCGAACCAGGCGGTGATGCAGCTGCTCAGGATGCTCTCGATACAACCCCTGTAGAATGTGGTGAGGATGAGGGGTGGGAGATGGACTTTCCTCAGCCTTTGCAGAAAGTAGAGACGCTGCTGCGCTTTCTGGTGTTGAGAGACCAGGTGAGATTCTTCGTCAGGTGAACACCAATAAATTTGGTGCTCTTTACTATCTCTCCCGGCAGCTCGACGGATCTGAGGACAATGCCGATCCAGAGCCCATTCTTCCTCGCTCGTGTATCGCTGCTCCGGTGATCTGGGGAATAGAGGCAGAGGTGAGGGCCGTCCAACAATCAGATCCAGGCCCGGATAGGGGATCTCCCACCCGGCTGTTTGTCCCTGCTGCAGTGCATTCCAAAGTGTTGGAACGGGGGTCACTCCTCCCGTTTGGCTGGACATCTGGGAATTCAACGGACTCAGAAGTTTATAAAGAGACAACTTTGGTGGCCATCTATGTCCCAGGATGTCCACGTCTTTGTATCTGCCTGTCCCACCTGCACTCGGAACAAGACATCACGCCAGCGTTCTGCGGGTCTATTACGTCCACTGCCTGTGCCCCACCACCCCTGATCCCACCTCCCAGTAGATGTCATCTCTGGTCTGTCCCCGTCTAATGGAAACACCACCATTTTGGTCGTTGTGGATTGATTTTCCAAGGCTGCCCACTTCATTGCCTTCATCAGCTCGTGAGACTGCCATGCTCATGGACATAACAGGCTCCACGGCTTTCCTCAGGACGTAGTGTCTGATCATGGACCACAGTTCACTTCCCATTTTTGAAAGGCTTTCTGCTGTCTAATAGGAGCCACGGACAGCCTCTCATCTGGCTTCCACCCCCAATCTATGGCCAGACTGAGAAAATGAACCAGGAGTTGGAGACAACCCTGAGCTGTCTTGCCTCTTCCAACTCCACATCCTGGAGCTCCCAATTGGTTTGGGCAGAGATCACCCACAATAACCTCCAGTTGTCTATCAGTATATCTCCCTTTGAATGCCAGAAGGGATTCCAGCCCCCTCTCTTCCCTGACCAGATCGACTTAGGAGTTCCTGCTGCTGAACAGCTGATCCAGCGCTACAAGCATACCTGGAGACGAGCCAGGGCTTCTCTGCTGTGCACCCAGAAACAGCGTTCCTGGCAGGCTGATCCGCTCCATCGACAGGTAAGGCCATTCAAGCCAGGAGAGGAGGTCTGGTTGGCATCAAGGGATCTTCCCTTGGAAGTCGAGAACCGGAAATTGGTACCATGCTATGTGGGGCTGTTTGTAGTGGAAAAGGCTGTAAACAATGTGTTGTATAGATTGCGTCTGCCAGCATCACTGAAGATCCACCCAGTATTCCATGTTTCCCAGCTCAAGCCAGTTACTACCTCTCCCCTGGCTCCAGTCACCCCACCTCCCCCTCCTCCCCACCTGGTAGGTGGTTCCCTTGTCTATACTGTGTGGAGCCTCCTGGCATCTCGCCGGGTACCTGGTAAAGTCCAGTACCTTGTGGACTGGGAAGGGTATGGCCCAAAAGAACGTACTTGGATCCCAGTGAAGGACATCTTGGACAAGTCACTGATCTGGGACTTCCAGCGGATGCAGGTCTGTGGCACCTCAGGAGCTGAGCCTAGAGGGGGCCTGCCACAACCACGGATTCGGCAAGCAGTAGATATGGCAATTGCGCTCGTGAATATGCAGGTGTCAACTAATTATTATTTAATTGTGATAGTATTTAACTCCATGATGTACTTAACATCTTAATGCTTGTTGAGACTTGGACAGAGCACAGGCCTTCCCTGAGAAATTGGACTTTTGAGTCAACTGACTCAGAAGACTCATGGTATTCATTTAATGTTTAGTTGTTCTTTTCAGCTGCAGTGTCGGCTTCGTTTTCCATTTGAGAGTTTTAGTTAATGGTCCTGTTTGGCCTAGTGTTTATTGTTTTATTTTCCCTTTAACACTGTTCGCATTAAAGTCTGTGAACTATCAACCTGCTTCAGTGTCTCTCGCGCCGCCATGTCCGGACCTGGTAACAAGAGTATGCTCTGAAGGAAGCTGAGTACACATCAGGAAACCATCCACCACTCCTCCAACTCTGTCTTGGTGCATCAAATCCACATCAGTCCACTTCCTCCGTTTGAGCCTCGGATTCCCGTGCCCGACCGCTTCGATGGATCTCCAATCCGATGCCACATCTTTTTGTTCATCTGCGCTATATACTTTGAGCTCCAGCCATCTCTGTAATCTGCAGACTGGGTCAAAATCATCTTCCTCATCTCCCTGTTGACCGGGCAAGCTCCAACCTGGGCCACTGCTAATTCGGACAATAAAACTGTATTTGCACCAACGACATGCACCAGGTTTTCAACCATCTGGGAAGCGAAATGGAGGGAAATGAATCTGATACATTGTCTGCATCAAGGCTCACGATCTGTGTTGGATTACACTGTGGAGTTCAGTACCTTAGTGGCAGAGTGTGACTGGAATGCATTAGTGTTGCTGGTCCATTTCCATTGCGGCCTCTCGGAGCACTTGAAGGACAAGCTCTGTACTCTGGAGATAACCCTCGATCTCAACAGCTTAATCACTGTGACTCTCCATAGTAACAGGCATCTTATGGGACAACCCTCCAGACCATCACCAATGCCTCCAGAATCCAGGCTTCCTTAACCCCAAAGAGCATGAGAATCAGTGGAGGAAGAACATGTGCATACTGGGAAAAAAAATAACCACCAATGCATCAAATGCCCACAGAGCCCGGGGAAATAGTGTCGCCATGTAGAGATGAGGGGCATCCTGTCTAGCAAGTTCTCCTCAGTCCCTTATTCTAGCACCATAGGCCATCACACTCTCTCTGTCCTCCTCCACTCCACTGGCTGTGGTGGCTCTGACAAGAGGCTCTGGTGGATTTTGGAGCAGCAGACAACTTTCTGGATTGGAATCTTTGTGTGCAACTGGGGTCCCCTACTGAACCTAGTACTCACCCCTTCATTATCACAGCCTTTGGTGGATGTCCTCTGGGGACTGGGCTGGTCAGAGTGTGCAAAGAGCCTGTGCACATGAGCATCAGAGAGCATCACGAGTCCATCCAATTCTCCTTATAGATACACCCAACACTGCCCTCAGCCTGGACTACTCGTACTTCTCCATTCATGAGCCTTACTTTGCCTGGTCCTCTGGTACACTGAGTTGGGACCACCCTCCTGGAACCTCAGTGGACGTCACCCCATAAATTTGTGGAATGGAGGAAACCCTTGACTTCACCAAAGTCCCACAGGAATATCATGACTTAGCCGTCACCCTCATTAAAGGGAAGCCAGCACACTGTCACCTCCCAGACAATATCATTGTATGATAGACCTCCTCTAGACACCGCCCCTCCTCGTCTATTCTCCTTACCTCCTGAGACCATGAATGATGGCATCGCCAAAATTCTACAGCACACTTCATTTGCCCATCCTAGTCCCCTGCCGATGCAAAAGGAAGAGTGGAAGTCTTCATCCCTGCTTTGACCACTGTGGACTCAGCAGAATCGCTGTTAAGAACCACTTCCTACTTCCTTTGATGAATAGCACATTCAAAATCTCTGCAAAGCCCAGATTGTCACCAGACTTTGTCTATAGTGTGTGCACAATTGAATGCACATCTGCCAGGGGCTGAGTGGAAGACAGTGTTAGTAGTCTATGGTTCTATGGTAAAATCTACTGGCCACTATGAATACTTGGTGATGCCTTTCATATTTCCCAATAGTCCTGCTATTTTCTAAGCTTTCATTGATGAGATTCTCTGAGACATGCTACACAGATATGAGCTCATCTGCTTTGACAACATCTTCATCTTCTGCAAGAATCCCCGAGCCCTGTCGTACTTCAGCATCTCCTCAAAAACTAGCTGTGCTGCAAATTAGAGAAATGCCAGTTCCACACACAAGAGAAAATCTGCTGAAGCTGGAAATCCAGGCAACACACACAAAATGCTGGAGGAACTCTGCAGGCCAGGCAGCAACTATGGAAAAGAGTACAGTCGACATTTTGGGCCAATACCCTTCACTATGACTGAAGAAAAAAAGATGAGGTGTCAGAGTTAAGGAGGGGTAAGGGGATGGGGAAACTCAAGGTGATAAGTGAAACTGGGAGGGGGAGGGGTGAAGTAAAGAGCTGGGAAGTTGAATGGTGAAAGAGATACAGGGCTGGAGAAGGGGGAATGTAGGAGAGTCATGGAAGAAAGAAAAGGGGGAAGGAGCATCAGAGGGAGGTGATGGGCAGGTAAGGAGATAAGGTGAGAGAGGGAAAAGGGGATGGGGAATAGTGAGGGGGGGGGGCATTACCAGAAGCTTGAGAAATCAATGTTCATGACATCAGTTTGAAGGCCACTCAGATGAAATATAAGGTGTTGTTCCTCTGTCCAAGGTATGGCTTCCTTGCGACGGTAGAGAAGGTGTTGGATTGACATATCAGAATGAGAATGGGAAGTGAAATTAAAATGTGAGATCCTGCTTTTTCTGGTGAACGGAGTGTAGATGCTCAGCGAAGCAGTCTCCCAATCTACGTCAGGTCTCACCGATATACAGGAGGCCCCACTGGGAAAACTGGATACAGTAGATGACCCTAACAGACTCACAGGTGAAGTGTTGCCTTTCCTGGAAGGACTATTTGGGCCCTGAATGGTAGTGAAGAAGGTGTAGGGTGAGGTGTGGCACTTGTTCCACTTGCAAAAATAACTGCCGGGAGAGAGATCAGTGGGAAGGGATGAATAGACAAGGGAGTTGCATAGGGAGTGATCCCTGCAGAAAGTGGGGGGGGGGGGGGGCGAAGGGAAAAACGTGCTTGGTGGTGGGATCCCATTGGAGATGCCAGAAGTTATGGAAAATTATGTGCTGGACATGATGGCTGGTGGAGAGGTAGGTGAGGACAAGAGGAACCCTATCCCTGGTAGGGCAGTGGGAGGATTGGGTGAGGGCAGATGTGTGTGAAATGGAAGAGATGAAGTTGAGGGCAACTCTAATAGTGGAGGAAGAGAAGCCCCTTTCTTTGAGAAAAGAGGACATCTACTTTATTCTGGAATGAAAAGCCTCATCCTGAGAGCAGATGCGGTGGAGACAGAGGAATTCAGAGAAGGGGATGGTGTTTTTACAAGAAGCAAGGTGAGAAGAGGTACAGTTGAGCTAACCATGAAGGTCAGTGGGTTTATAAAAGACATCAGTAGATAAACTGTCTCCAGAGATGGAGACAGAGAGACTGAGAAAGGGGAGGGAGGTGTCAGAAATGGACCAGGAAAATTAGAGAGCAGGGTGGAAGTTGGAGGCAAAGTTGATGAAGTCAATGAACTCGGCACAGGTTCAGGAAGCAGCACCAATGCAGTCGTTGAGGTAGCGAAGGAAACGAGGGGAAGTGACATCAGTGTAGGCTTGGAACATAGACCAGTCATTTCGTTCCTGGGTTACATCCTTTCCCCCAAGGTATAATCATGAACCCAGACAAAGTGCACATCGTCACTTAGTGGCCCTGACTATGCACCCTTAAGCAGTTACTGTGCTTCTTGGGCTTTTCCACCTTCTATTACTATTTCATCAGGGACTACAGCCAAATCACTGCTCTTCTCATCTCCCTCGTCAAGTCACCTACCTCATGAATAACCTGGTCTACTGCCACGAGCAATGCTTTCGAGGAGTTCAAAAGATGCTTCATCTCTGGTCGCATTCTCCTCCATCTAAGTTACTTTGGAACTTTTGTGGCAAAGATGGACGCATCTGATATGGGTGCCGAGGCTATTCACTCAACGAAGAAAGGACACCATTGTGCCGCCTTCTTGTGCAAGTTCATCTCTACAGAGTACCGTTATGGAGTAGGAGACAGGGAGCTACTCACTATCAAATGGTCCATGGAGATATTGAGTGTTAGATTTGGCTTATAACCAAAGAAAAATGGCTGGAGTCACTTACCACATTGCTGCAAGAGTGTTTATTTGGTGTGTGAAAAATCTAAGTTACAAAGATTAGTGAAAAGAAAATTTACAATATTTACAAAATGAAATAGAGTCACAGAGAAGTACAGCACAGTATCAGGGCCTTTGGTCCATCTAGTCCATGCTGAAACCATTTAAACTGCGACTCCCATCGACCTGCACTGGGACCATTGACCTTAATACCCCTACCAACCATGAACCTATCCAAACTTCTCATTAACATCAAAATCGTGCTCACATTTGCCACTTGTGCTGGCAGCTCATTCCACGCTTTCACAACCTTCCAAGTGAAGAAGTTTCCCTTCATGTTCCCCTTAAACTCCTCACCTTTCACCCTTAACCCATGACCTCTGGCTGTAGTCCCACCCAAACTCAATGGAAAAAGCCTGTTTACATTTATCCTGTCTATACCCCTTAAATTTCTTGCATACCTCTATTAAATCTCCTCTTAATTTTCTACATTCCAAGGAATACAGTCTCACCTATTCAATCTTTCCTTTTAACACAGGTCCTTCAGACCTGGCAACATCCTCATAAATTTTCTCTGTACTTTTTCAATGTGGCATCAACAGGCAACTGCAGCCCAAATGGTAGCACTAACCAGAGACTGTTACAGCTGCTTAATGCTAATGAAAAGGTGCTTGAGAAGGATATTGGAAAACTCAAAGGCATGAAGGCCAGAATTGAATAGAATGAAGCAGCAACACCAAGATTCCATAAAGCATGTCTGAAGTGCCTTACAGATGCTGCACTTCAGAGCTTGGAGACATCTGGAATTCTCTCCAAAGTTGAATGAAGTGATTGGGCCACACTCGTTGTCTCAGTGATCAAGGAAGGGAAGGCTGGAGCTGTTTGCATATGTGAGGATTTCAAAGTGAGTATCAATCCAGTGCTGTGTACTGTGCAGTATTCCTGTCATGAATAGAAGACATTTTTGTATCTTTGACGGGCGAGGAGAGGTTTTCAAAGATTGGCTTGTCACAAGCCTATCTGCAAATGGAGATAGAGGAGTCAAGAGGGAAGTTCCTCACAATCACAACTCACAAGCAACTGTTCCAGTATAATCATCTCATCTTTGGTGTCACATCAGCTCCAACAATTTGGCAAAGAACAATGGACTAAGTGCTCCAAGATATCCCACGAACACAATGTTACCTTGATAACATCATTGTGTTGATCAAGAATGATGAAGAGCGCCTCCAGAACCTTGGTAAAGTGCTTATCAGGCTGAATGAATATGGTCTGTGTGCAGAGAGAGAAATGTGAGTTTTTCAAGAATGAAATTTCATATTGTGGACATGTCATTGACAAGCATGGCTTATATAAGTTACAAGAGAAGACTGAAGCAGTGTGACAGGCCCCCAAACTGGAAAACGAGTCACAACTCAGGTCATACTTGGGCCTTATAAACTGTTACCATTGGTTTCTCCCAAACATTGCTACAGTGCTGCACCCATCCTGTTACAGACAGGAGCAAAGTGGGATGTGAAAAAGCATTCAAGGAAACAAAGGGACTAATAGCAACAGATAAACTGCTCACTCATCATGACCGATCACAGCCCATCAGACGAACATGCGAAGCCTCCCCTTATGGTATTGGAGCTATTTGATCACACATTATGAAAGATGGATCTGAATGTCTAATTGCATGTGCTTTAAGATCACTGGTGAGTGCAGAATGCAACTACGCACAGATTGACTGAGAGGTCTTAGTCTAGTATAGGGAATAAAGAAGTTCCACCATTACCTCTACGGACAAGAGTTTATGCTAGTGACAGATCACCAGCCCCTTGTGTCCATTTTCAGTCCCAGGAAGGGAATTCCAGTGATGACTGCTACCCGGTTACAACGTTGGGCATCGTTCCTAGGAGCTCACTCTTATGACATAGAGTTCAAGGGGCCAAACAACATAGCAATGTTGATGGCTTGTCACATCTTTCATTGTTGGCAACTGAAGAAGAAAAGTCTTCATACTGTGACCCAGCAGAAGCGTTGTGACACAGTATTGGTGGAGCAGTTACTTGTACCAGATTCTGAAATACAAAGAAACAAAGAATGACTCAACATTGTCAAAAGTCTATGACGTCACCATGCAAGGATGGCCAGCTCATGGTAAAAGTTCTCAGTGAGACAAGTCTAACTGTCATTATGTCAAAGAACACTGATGTGTGGATCTCATGTTGTGGTTCTCTCTGAACTGTGTACCAGAATGTTAGCGAATCTATATGAAGGACCATAGAACACTACAGCACAGTACAGGCCCTTCAGCCCTCCATGTTGTGCCAACCCATATAATCCTTAAAAAAAAGTACTAAACCCACACTACCCCATAAATCTTCATTTTTCTTTCATCCATGTGCCTGTCCAAGAGGCTGTTAAATACCCCTAATGTTTTAGCCTCCACCACCATCCCTGGCAAGTCATTCCAGGCACTCACAACCATCTGTGTAAAAAACTTACCCCGATGTCTTCCCTAAACTTCCCTCCCTTAATTTTGTACATATGCCCTGAGGACAATTGAGGTGTCCTCAATTGTACATTGAGGACACCTGGGTACTGTCAAGATGAAGAGCTATGGAGCTATGTATGGTGGCCTGGAATAGATAAACAGATTGAAGACTTGGCCAAAAGCTGTTCAGAATAACAAAGTTCAAAATACACCCCCACAAGCACCATTACACCCATGGGAATGGCCATCGTCACCATGGCAAAGAGTACATATTGACTTTTCTGGGCCCATATATGGACTTCAAATCTTCAAGAAGTACATTACAATGATGGACAAGGAGGACATTTCTCTATAGCACAAGGTGGACAACTTCCTTTTTGTGTATCAGAACTCTGTTCATGCAACAACAAATCAAACACCTTGCAATTCTGTTCATGGGCAGGAATCTGAGATCTCACATAGACCTCCTGAAACCAGATCTATGGTGGGAGGTGCAGAATAAATAGTTCAACCAGTTGCCAGGAGATTCAGGCTAGGAGATTTGTGGTTGGACTGGAAGTCCTAGTGCATGATTACCAAGAAGAAAACTGGACATCTGGTAGGATAGCTACAAGAACTGGATCATTGATATACACAGTGAATGCTGGAGATCAGACATGGAGATATCAGGTGGACCAGATACTGGATGCGCAACCAAAGAACATACCTGAGTTGCATGGATTGGGGAGCATGCCTTACGAGAATAGCTTGAGTGAACTCGGCATTTTTTTCCTTGGAGCAACTGAGGATGAGGGTGACCTGATAGAGGTGTACAAGATGATGAGAGGCATTAATCATGTGGATAGCTGGAGGCTTTTTCCCAGGGCTGAAATGGCTAACATGAGAGGGCACAGTTTTAAGGTGCTTGGGAAGTAGGTACAGAGAAGTTGTCAAGGGTAAGTTTTTACGCAGAGACTGCATGGAATGGGCTGCTGGCGACGGTGGTGAAGGTGGATATAATAGGGTCTTTTAAGAGACTCCTGGACAGCTACATGGAGCTCAGAAAAATAGAAGGCTATGGGTAACCCTAGGTAATTTCTAAGGTAAGTATATGTTCGGTACAGCTTTGTGGGCCAAAGGGCCTGTATTGTGCTGTAGGTTTTCTGTGTTTCTATGTTCTTTTTTTGTAATTTATATTTTTATTGAGTTCATCAAACAAACATTTCCATAAGATGTATTTCAGACATTGTACATATATATCATATAATCATATATATCACCAAATCTCCATAAAATATTTATCTGAGTTATACACTTATAGAAAAGAGTGGAAAGAAAAAACAAGCAAAAGGAAAGAACTATGTACAAATAGGGAGTGATTTTTTTTTTACAACAGATTCATTGATTTGTGAGAATAAAATCAGGCCTATGAGGCATTATGTAGTTAAACCAGTTTTCCCAGTATGAATCAAGTTGTTCCAGCTTATGATTAATAGATGCTGTTATTTTCTCCATTTTGTAAATGTCCATTGTAATTTCCATCCATGCATTTAAAGTTGGGCTCTCCTGTGATAACCATTTCCTAGTAAGAGTCTTTTTACCAGCCACCAGCAGTATATTAATTAAATATTTATCTCTTTTCAACCATTCTTGAGGTATATATCCAAAATATATGTTCTTACTCTCTAAGGGTATTTCACATTTAAAGATGTCTTGTAAGGCATTGTGTATCCCCCTCCAATAGTTTTTGATAACAGGGCAGTCCCAAAAAATATGATAATGATTTGCATTTTGATTTCCACAATTTCTCCAGCAAACAGGGAGGTTACTATCATAATGGGATTTCTGAGAGGGTGTAATAAAATATCTTATCAAGTTTTTCCATCCAAACTCCCTCCATTTCTGTGAACTGGTACACTTCCATTGATACCTCCATATTGTTGTCCATTCTTCCTCAGATATAATTATCCCTCCCTCCTTCTCCCATTTTGTTTTAATGTATGAAGTCGAATGTGTTTTAAGATTTGACAATCCCTTATACATGCTTGAAATAATTCTACTACCATTATTTGAATTATATGCTTTTCTAAATAGCTCTATCAAGCATGTACTTGCCTTGGTTACATTTTTAAGCATCTTATTAACATATTGTCACATCTGTAAATACCGATAAAAATCTTGTTTTTCTAATAAGTGTTACTCTTTAAGCATTTCAAAACTGAACAATGTTCCTTCTTTCATTATGTTGCAAAGAACTGTTATTCCTTTAGCTGTCCAGTCCTTAAATCTAGCATCCAATTTATTTGGTGTAAAATCCGAGTCATATGCACACCATTTAAGAATTGCAATATCTCCCTCTAGATTATATTCTTTTATAGTATTCCATATTTTATATTTTCCATATTTTAAGAGTCAACTTCACCCATGGGTTATCAATAGTATTTATGTACCTTTGCAGGTTGTTATCAGTCAAAATTGCTTGTTTGGGGATGGGAAGTACCCGCTCCTCATTGTTTTTCCATTGAGCGTCATATGATGGGTTGCACCAATTTATCACAGCTCTCAACTGTGCTGCAAAATAATAATCTCTAAGAGAAGGTAGGCCCCATTCCCCCCTTTTCCTTTGCTAATTGCAAAGTTTTGAGACGAACTCTAGGCCTTTTACCCAGCCAAATATACCTTGATAACATCTTGTTCCATTCATTGAATTGATTTTGATTAATCTCTATTGGTAGGGTCTGAAAGAGATATAACAGTCTGGGCAGTATATTCATTTTAATAGACTCAATCCTTTAACTGAGACTGAAAAAAGGAATCAGGTTCCATCTTGTTACATCTTCCTTAATTTTTTTTATATAAAGGCTGATAATTACATTCTGATAATTTTGCCAAATCTTTTGGCATAATGATGCCCAAATATTTGAAAGACTCTGTGTGCCATGCCCAGGGGTATTGACTTTCATTTTCTCTTGGTGGGCTATAGTAATATTAAAGTAATTGGGTTTTATCTATGTTGATCTTGTATCCTGATAATTGACCATATTGTTCAAAGGATTGCATCAATTTAGGTAAAGAGTATGTTGGTTGCCCTAGATAGATCAAAATGTCATCCGCATAACAACCCAATTTATGCTCTGTCCCTTTAATAGTAATTCCCCTAATATCTTCATTTTGTCTGAGTATTGAGCTAATGGTTCCAGATATAACGCAAAGAGTAGCAGTGACCATGCACAACCCTGTCTCGTGCCCCTTTCTAGGGTAAGACTATTTGATAAATATCCATTGCTTTTAATCCTAGCAGTAGGATTGTCATATAGTGTCTGTATAGTTTTAATAATTGTCTTGGAAACCAAACCTATGTAAAACTCTGTAAAGAAAATTCCAATTAACTGAATCAAAGGCTTTTTCAGCATCCACGCTTATCACTATTGCTTCAATTTTATTTTTTGTATATGATCCATAATGTGAAGTGTCCTTTGTATATTGTCTTATGTCTGGCGCTGTCGTATAAAACCTGTCTGATCATTACGTATCAGTGTGGGTAGAAACTCCTCTAATCGTTTGGCCATGATGGAAGTAAATAATCTATAATCTACATTAAGAACAGATATTGGTCTAAATGACCCGCATTCCATTTTATCCTTGCCTTCTTTCGGTATAGCTGAGATTATCGCTTCCTTCCAACTGGGTGGCACTTGTGCCTTTTTTAGAGCCCAGTTCAGTGTGGAGAGTAAAACAGGAATTAACTCATTTTTAAATTCTTTGTACCACTCTGTCGTATACCCATCTGATCCTGGTGACTTGCTTAATTTAAGCCTACTAATTGCAACTTTTAATTCAACTTCAGTTATGTCAGCAGTCATCATTCTATTTTGTTCTTCGCTTAAAGTGGGTAACTCTAGAGAATTCAGGAAGGTGTCAATATGGGTTATGTATCCCCCTGGAACTTTGGAATATAGAGCTTTGTAAAACACTTCAAAAGCTTCTTGAATTTCACTTAGCTTATTTTTTTTTTTATCATTTTTGTTCTTGGGTCCCTAATTCTATGAATTGTATTTTCTGCTATCTTTTTTTAGTTTCCATGCCAGTATATTCATAGATTTTGATCCACTTTCATAATGTCTCTGTTTCAGAAACATTAAGTTTTTCCTGATTTCTTGTGTAGCCAAATTATTTATTTCATTCCTAATTCTTTTAATTTCCCCTAATGTATGCTGTGCCAAATTCAATTTGTGTTTTTTCTCTACTTCCTTCAGCCTATTTTGTATTTCCTCTAATGTTTTATTCCTTATTTTTTTCTTATATGAAGCTATCACTATAATTTTCCCTCTTAAGACCGCCTTCAGAGTATCCCATAAAATGGGAGGTGAAACCTCTCCATTATCATTAAATTCTAAATAGAGACCAATTTCTTTTTTAATTTGTTCCTTAAAGTACGGATCATTGAGCAGACTTGAATTTAGTTTCCAAATAATATTCTTTGGTTGTAGGTCAAAATCAACAGATAAATATATAGGTGCATGGTCACTTACATCTATTGTCCCAATTCCACAGGTGTTTATTCTGTCTTTGCCTTTTCCAAATGTTATGAAATAGTCTATTCTTGTATATACAGGATGGGGAGCAGAATAATGAGTGTAATCCCTTCTGTCAGGGAAAAGGTCCCTCCATATATCAATTAAACCAACATCCTCAAAAAGTGTATTAACTTTCTTCTGTAAAGATTTTGTTTCATAGGTTTTTCTCTTGGAAGAATCAAGTTTGGTTGTAATTGTAAATTTAAGTCTCCCCCACATATCAGGAGACCTTCTGTTTCCATAACCATAATATCAGTAATTTTCTGAAAGAAACCAATATCACTTCCCGGGGGTGTGTATATATTCAATAGAGTAACTGAATTGCCATCTATATTCCCCCTTACCAGAATATATCTGCCCTCTTTATCTCCCATTTCGAATGCTTTTTCAAAATTTAGCTTACTTGAGCTAAGAATAGCAACTCCTCTCCTATGTCCTGATTTATATGAGGAGAAAAACAGATTAATGAAGCCCATTCTCTAGTTTTTTATGCTCATTATCACTTAAATGAGTTTCCTGTAAATATACTACATGGGCTTATTCTTTTTTCATTTTGGATAACATTCTCTTACGTTTGATTGGATTTAATAGCCCATTTACATTAAAAGAAATGAATTTTACCTTGTCCTTAGCAATCTGTATTTATCTGTCAATGTATCATTGAAATTAGAATAAAACTTAATCAATCTACTCCCTGAACAAATAAGAACCAAGAAACGCAAATAATAACAAAAATGGCAACGAACGTGTGATTCCAAGGCTGAGGTCTCTAGTAGATGACCCTGTGTTGAGCTAGAAAAAATGTCTAGCTGTGGGGGATAATCCCTCCTACTTGTGAGTTGACATTGCAGTATTCATAAAAGTCAGTGAACAAATCCATTACACAAAAAGATTTCCCTGTGTACTCCTCCTATATATACATATATATGCACACACACAAATATATATATACACACATACATACACATACACACACACACACACACACACACATACACATATATTCTCATTTCGGTGAGGAAAAGGAGTAAGTGAGTGAATAAAGAATAACAACTAAGTAATATAAAATCCACATTATAATAAGTATTTCTCGAGATAGTTATATCACCATGTACATTTGCTTCCATTTAGCTTCTCAACAGTTTTAAAGTTAGCCAAACCTTATGGCTCTTCTGAAGGGGGTGAGGACTGTCTTTGGGAAACTCCCGGTCTCTTCCTGATATATTTCTCTCGGCCTCCTCCCATCTCCTGCCTTCTCGATTCTCGCACTATTTCCCAAGCAGAACGGGATAATTCCTCAGCCAGGCTTTCCTTCGTTTTGGTCACACTGACGGGCAACCCTCTGGCCTTCATGTCTGTAGTTGCCCCTTCCACTGTCTGGTACAACTGCATCCCGTTGTCATAAAACACTCGAAGTTTAGCAGGGTATGGAGTTTGAAATCTAATCTTATTTTGCTTTAGTACTCGCTTTACTTTGGAGTATTCTTTTTGTTTCTGGAGGTCCGTGGGGGGGTGGTAATCTTGGTCGAAATATATTTATTTATTGTCAAAAAACACTCTCTTCTTACTCCAGGTCCTTCGTAGAATCTCCGCCTTGGTGCTGTACCAAAGGAATTTAATTATTATTGAGTGTGGCTTTCTATCCTGAGTAGGTTTTGGGACTAACGCGCGGTGGGCTCTTTCGACTTCCAGCTCCATAGCCGGGGGAAGATCCAGCGTGTCCCGCAGTAACTTTCTGACAAACTCCGTCATAGACGAGCCCTCCACTCCTTTGGGAATGTTGTAGATTCTGATATTTTTCCACCATGATCTTCCCTCCAGGTCAAGCAGTTTACCTTCTTGGTGATGTAATATTTTTATTGTCTCACTCAGTATCCATTCCATGTTTTGAACGCGATCTTCCACCTTCTCAATTTGAGTCTCTGCCACCTCTATTTTTTGATTGACGCTGTCGAGCTCTGAATTAATATCACAGAGCTGCTGATTTATATCTTTCTGGACCTCCATTATTCCTTTCAGGATCTCAAAGATCTTCGCCTGAACGAGGCCCAGTGTCTGCCTTGCTAGCACGCGGTCGAGTCAGAGAGCCGCTTGCTGCACTCCTCTCGGACGCAGGCTCTGCAGTGTCGTTTTTTTTATTTCCATTCCTTTTCCTCATTCTTGTCCCTCTTTTCAGTTGAAATATTTGTGTTTCTATGTTCTAAGTCTATCTGTCCTGAGTGACTTATCGAGCTTCAGATCTTTCAGTTTCCCAAGCACCTTCTCCTTACTAGTAGCAACTACACTCATCTCTGCTAACTGATTTCTGACATATTGCTAGTGCCTTCCATCATGAAAGCTGACACAAAGTTCTTATTAAGTTCATCCACCGTTTCTTTGTTCCTGATTACTACTTCTCCAGTGTCATTTTCCAGTGGATGACCATACACTTCCCAACACTGTATTCCATCTGCCACTTCTTTGCCCATTCTCCTCATCTGTCTAAGTCCTTCTGTAGCCTCTCTACTTCCTCAAAACTACCTGCATCTCCACCTATCATCATATCGTCTGCAAACTTGGTGATAAAGCCATCTATTCCATCATCCAAATCATTGACATATAACATAAAAAGAAAAGGTCCCAACACAAACTCCCTTGGAACCTCATGAGTCACCGGCAGACAACCTGAAAAGGCTCCCTTATTCCAATTCTTTGCCTCCTGCCAATCAGCCTGTGGTAAATCATGTACATCTGTCTGGACAGGCCCATCTGCTGACTCCTCCTGTGGCTCCTCCCACAGACCCCTGGATAAAGGTGATTGTGTCACTGCTCCTCCCACAGTCCAGGGCAATCATCCGGCATGGACGTGCTCCATTTTACTGCTCCGTTTTACTGCTGATAAAAGCCTTTCAGTATTTACTCTACTTCCAGTCTTTTGGAGTTATTGATAGTGCACCTCAGCCAATATTCCATCCATACTAATATTTTTCTTGTAATACCTTGGGCTCTTAAATTGTTAGACTCATGTATGGTACCTTGTCAAAGGCCTTCAGAAAATCCAAGTACATAACATCCACCGGTTCTCCTTTGTCTATTCTGTTTGATAATTCTTCAAAGAATTCTAACAGATTTGTCAGGCAAGATTTTCCTTTAAGGAAACCATGCTGACTATGGCCTATTTTATCATGTCTGAGTACCCTGAATCCACATCCTTACGAATCAGCTCCAGCATCTTCCCAACCACAGAGGTCAGATTAACTGGCCTATAATTTCCTTTCTTCTGCCTCTCTCCCTTCTTATAGAGTGGAGTGACATTGGCAATTTTTCATTCCTTTGGAACCATGCCAGAATCATTACTAAAGCCTCCATGATCTCTTCAGCCACCTCTTTCAGATCCTGGGCTGTACACCATCTGGTCCAAGTGGCTTATCTACCTTCAGAACTTTCCGCTTCCTAAGTACTTTCTCCTTCAATGTGGCAACTTCACACACTTCTGCTCCTTGACATCCTCGAGCTTCTGGTGTCTTCCACAGTGAAAACTGATGCAGAACTTATTCAGTTGTCCCCCCTTTACTATATCCATGAAAGAGAGGTGGGAATGGAGATTGGATTGCTGGAGATGGAATAATGGGGACAAGGAAATGGTGGATGAACTGATTAAGTATTTTGCATTATCTTCACTGTGGAAGAGACTAGCAGTATGCCAGAAGTTTGAGAGTATCAGGGTACAAAAGTGAGTGAAGCTGCCATTACTAGTAAGAAGGTTCTTTGAAAACTGGAGAGTCTGAAGGTAGATAAGTTACCTGGACCCGATGGTGTATGCCCAAGGGTTCTGAAGAAATTCATTTGGAATGGTTCCGGAAGACAGGAAAATTGTAAATGTCACTCCACTCTTCAAGAAGGGAGAGAGGCAAAGGACACTATAGGCTAGTTAGTTTGACGTCAGGGGTTGGGAAGATGTTGGAGTCAATTTAAGGATGTGGTTTCAGTGTACTTGGAGGTACATAATAAAGTAGGCCCTAGTCAGCAAGGGAAAATCTTGCCTGACAAATCTGTTGGAATTCTTTGAAGAAATAACAAGCAGGGTAGACAAAGGAAAATCAGAGAATGTTGTGTACTTGGGTTTTCAGAAGGCCTTTGACAAGGTGGCACATATGAAGCTGTTGAACAAGTTAAGAGCTCATGGTATTGCAGGCAAAATTCCAGCATGGATAAAGCTGTAGCTGAACGACAGGAAGCAAAGAGTGAGAATAAAGGGTGCCTTTTCCGGTAGTCTGACAGTGACTAGTGGTGTTCTACCAGGGGTCTATATTGGGACCACTTCTTTTTACATTATATGTCAATGACTCAGATGATGGAATTGATGATTTTGTTGCAAAGTTTGCAGACAATACAAAGATAGATGGAGAGGCAGGTAGTTTTGAGAAAGTGGGCTACAGAAGGAGTTACACAGTTAGTAGAATGCTCAAATAAGTGGACAGAATGCAGTGTCTGGAAGTGTACGGTCATGCACTTTGTAGAAGAAATGAAAGGTTAGTCTATCTTCTAAATGGAGAGAAAATTCAAAAATCTGAGAAGGAAAAGGATTGGGAGTCCTTGTGCAGGATTCCTAATGGCAAATTTTCAGGTATATTCTGTGATGAGGAATGTAAATGCAATGTTGGCATTCATTTCAAGAGGACTAGAATATAAAAGCAAGGATGTTATGTTGAGGCTTTATAAAACACTGGTGAGGCCTCACTTGGAGTATTGTGAGCAATTTTGGGCCCCTTATTTAAGAAAGGATGTGCTGACATTGGAGAGGGTTCAAAGGAGATTCACACAAATAATTCCGGGATTGAAAAGCTTGTCATTACAAAGAATGTTTGGTGGCTCTGGGCCTCTACTCACCAGAATTCAGAAGAATGGGGGGCGACCTAATTGAAACCTATCAAATGTCAAAAGGATAGAGTGGATGTGGAGAGGATGTTTCCTATGGTGGGAGAGTCTAAGATCAGAGGACACTGCCTCCAAATAGAAACATCGAAACATAAATCTACAGCACATTACAGGCCCTTCAGCCCACAATGTTGTTCCAAACATGAAACCTACTCTAGAAACTGCCTAGAATTTCCCTATCCCATAGCCGTCTATTTTTCTAAGCTCCACGTACCTATCTAAGCGTCTCTTAAAACACCCTACTGTATCCGCTTCCACCACGGCCACCGGCAATACATTCCACACATCCACCACTCTCTGTGTGAAAACCTTACCCTTGACATCCCCCTTTGTACCTACTTCCAAGCACCTTAAAACTATACCCCCTCATGTTAGCCATTTCAGCTCTGGGGAAAAAACCTTTGGCTATCCACATGATCAATGCCTCTCATCATCTTATATACAGTACCTCTATCAGGTCACCTTTTGTCCTCTGTTGCTCCGAGGAGAAAAGGTCAAGTTCACAACCTATTCTAATAAGGCATGCTCCCCAATCCAGGCAACATCCTTGTAAATCTCCTCTGCACTCTCTCTATAGTATCCACATCCTTCCTGTAGTGAGGTGACCAGAACTGAACACAGTACTCCCAGTGGGGTCTAACCAACTGTAACATGAGCTCATGGTTCTTGAACTCAGTCCCATGGTTGATGAAGGCCAACACACTATATGCCTTCTTAACAACACTGTCAACCTGCACAGCGGCTTTGAGTGTCCTATGGACAAATACCCCAAGATCTCACTGATCCTTCACACTGCCAAGAGTCTTATCATTAATATTATATTCTGACTTCAAAGTTGGCCTACCAAAATGAACAAACTTCACACTTATCTGGGTTGAAGTCTATCTGCCACTTCTCAGCCAGTTCTGCATCCTATTGATGTTGCCCTGTAACCTCTGACAACCCTCCAGAATATCCACAATACCCCCAACTTTTATGTATTCAGCAAACTTAATAACCCACCCTTCTACTTCTTTGTCCAGGTCATTTAAAAACATCTCAAAGAGGAAGTGTCCCAGAACAGATCCCTGTGGAACACCGCCAGTCACTGTCCTCCATGCATAATATGAACCATCAGCAACCACCATTTGCCGTCTGTGGGCAGGCCAATTCTGCAACCACAAAGCAAGGTCTCCTTGGATCCCATGCCTCCTTACTTTCTGAATGAGCCTTACTGAAATCCATATGCACTACATGTACTGCTCTACCTACATCAATGTGTTTTGTTGCATCGTCAAAGAATTCAGTCAGGCTTATAAGGCATCACTTTCACTTGACAAAGCCATGGTGATTATCCCTAATCAGAGCATGTCTCTCCAAATGCTCATAAATCCTGCCTCTCAGGATCTTCTCCAACAACTTGCCCACCACTGAAATATGACTCACTGGCCTATAATTTCCTGGGTTATCTCTACTGCATTTCTTGAATAAGGGAACAATGTTTGTAGCCTTCCAATCCTCTGGTACTTGTCCTGTCTCTATTGATGATGCAAAGATCATTGCCAGAGGCTCAGCAATCTTGTCCCTCACTTCCCACAGTAGCCTAGCGTACATTTCATCTGGCCCTGGCAATTTATTTAACTTAATACCTTTCAAAAGCTCCAGCACATCCTCTTTCTTAATGTTTATATGCTCAAATGTTTCAGTCTGCTGTAGGTCATCCCCACAATTACCAAGGTCCTTTTCACTCGTGAATACTGAAGCAAAGTATTTATTATTTACCTCTGCTACCTCTTCAGGCTCCATGTACATGTTCCTCTCTCACTCCTGATTGGTCCTATTTTCACACGGCTCATCCTCTTGCTCATCACATACTTGTAAAATGCCTTGGTTTTCCTTAATCCTGCTCAGCAAGGCCTTCTCAAGGCCCCTTCTAGCTCTCCTAATTTCATTCTTAAACTCCTACCTGGCACCCTTGTAATTTTCTAGAGCTCTAACTGTACCTAGTTTATTGGACCTTTTGTAAGCTTTTCTTTTCTTCTGAACTAGATTTTCTACATCCTTTGTACACCAAAGAATAGAGGGATTCCTTTTAGAATGGAGATGAGGAGAAATTTCTTTAGACAGTGTATGGTGAATCTATGAAATGAATTGCCACAGAGGGCTGTGGAGGCCAATTCTTTGGCTGTATTTAAGGCAGATGTTGATATATTCTTGATTAGTCAGGGCAGGAAGGGCTACAGGCTGAAGACAGGAGACTGGAGCTGAAAGAGAAAATGGATCAGCCAGGGTGAAATAGTGGAGCAGACTTGATGAGCCAAATGGTCTATTGGGCTAAGTGCAAGGAGTGAGAGAGAGACTGAAGTGGGTCAATTATTCACTGTCTTCAATGAGAACTGTTGCAGAATTGAAGAGAAAGAAAAACAATAAACACTTGGCCAACAGGGCCGTTAACTGAAACTCTTAAACTGAAAGTTAAGTGCCAAAGCTGCATCTGTTAGTAATAATTGACTACGAAATGAATACTGATCCTTTACAGCATCAATTGGAATGATATTCTTCCTTCCCGAACAAGCACAACTTTAAGCACCGATAGTAAATGTTGCTGTGCTTTGGGTCAAGTCTTGACAAGACTGGAACAAAGGGGAGTCAAATGGCACCACAATAAAACACAAATTATCTGGAATGTACATACTCATGCGTGCACTTTCTGCTGCCCATTTGAATTGGCATATAGACCCCGTGGCAGAGTCTGTGGTTGTGAGTTTGTCCATGCTACTGTGCACCCCAGAGTGTTGGAATGAGGTTACTCTTCACATCTGGTTGGCCATCCTGTGTATCAACAGACCCTAGAATTTATAAAGAGATGATTCTGGTGGCCGTCTATGTTCAGCTGCATGACTTCCCTAAAGACATAATGTCTGATTAAGGACCACAATTCACATCCTGTCTTTGGAAGGCTTTCTGTGCTCTTTTGGGAGCCATGTCCAGCCTCTCATCAGGTTTCAAGTTGCAATCTAATGGCTGGACTGAGAGAGTGAATCAGAAGCTGGCGACAACCCTGCACTGTCTTGTCTCTTCCAACCTATGACTTGAAGCAACTGGTTTGGGTAGAGTTTGCCCACAATAACCTCCAGTTGTCCTCCACTGGCAAGACCCCCTTTGAATGCCAAAAGGGATTGCAGTCACCACTCTTCCCTGACCTGGCCTTGGGAGGTCCTGCAGCTGAACAGAGGGCCCAGCACTATAAATGCACCATGAGGTGGGCCAGGGCTTTCTGGAGCGCACTCAAAAACAATAGGTGAGGCCTCTCAAGCTAGGGCAGAGAGTCTGGCTGGCGTCTAGAGATCTTCATTTGAAATTTGCGAGTTGCGTGTTGGCCCCACACTATGTGGGGACATTAGTAGAGGAGAAAACTCTCAATGAATCTCCTATGATTATGCCTACCATCATTAATGAAGATTCACCCAGTGTTCCATGGTTCCAAGTTTAAGCTGGTGACTCCCCCCACCTCCCCTTGCTCCAGTCAGCCCCACTGCCCCTCCTCCTTGCTTGATGGATAGGTCTGTGTTCTATTCTGTATGGCACCTCCTGGCATGTTGCCAGGTGTGGGGCAGTGTCCAGTATCTAATGGATTGGAAGGGATATGGCCCTGAGGAACATTCTTGGGTACTGGCTCACAACATCCTAGACAAGTCTGCCATCCGGAACTTTCACGGGTACGGGTCTCTGACACCTTGGGAGGGGGTGGAAGGGGACCTGTCATAACTGTGGACTCTGCCGCAGATTCTGGGTACCTTTGCAGGTAGGCAGCTGAACGGGATCGGCAATCACGCTTGTGACTATGCATGTTAGTGTTTCATTATGATTGTTTGTTTTAGTCTTGTCAAATCTTGACCAAAGCACAGCAATGGCTTCATTCCCTGCTTACCTTACTCCTCATTCTGGGAAAGAAGACTATGGCTTAGATCGATGCTGTAAAGAAGCAGAATTAATTTAGTATTAAGTTACTGTTTCAGAACAATACAAGAGCAAGAATAGAATGCGATACGGAAATATTTCAGCACACAAAAACTTATGAACCCTCACTCAATGACTGTCCTTCAATGCAGGTCTAAACTTCGTCTTCTGTTCAGTGGACTAAGGCTGTGTGTTAGGCCCGCGTCCTGTCTGGAAATAATGCTAGAGGAAGTTGCTATTGCGTTAAATGTTCAGCTGTACAGAAAGGACTAAGCCTGATGAATGGTTACAATTAATGCATCCTGATTAGTAAAGCCTATTGTTGTTTTTCTTTTTATTTTCTCACTGACCAGCTTCTTTGAGCCACTCATGGACATGACTGTGAGGCAAAGCTCAGAATGATGGTGTTTAACCCCCTCATCCTTTTTTGGGACCAGTTGGTCAAAGTCTTTTTCCCCTGATAGGCAGCCCAACCAAAATCCACCAGCCTCAGTTGAATCCAGTGTTGAGAGCCAGGTAGGGAGAGTAAACTTTCCTCTTCTATTTTGTGGAAAAGATTTCACCCCTTAATAGGTCCAGTTTCAATTTTGAGATCCTTCCTTCCCGTTTAAAATTTCCCCAGGAGAAAAATTTACCCTTGTTATCCATCTGATCGTGGCACTGTTTTTTTCATTCTAATCACTTCCATCACACCATTCCTCAGTCCTCAAACTCGTATAGGAAGGAATTCATTCCAAATTTTATGAGAAATGTGGTGTTGCCATGTCAACCGTTGTAAAATATTTAATACACATCATGATTCATGTTACAATCTTGGCTGGGAAAGATTAATTTGTTGGGATTCCAGGATAAAACTGCTTGAGTCCATGGCTCCTGAAGAGTGTCTGAGTGCCAGATATGCACTGAGAATACATTGGGCAGAGAATAAGCTGGAATAATGCCTTGAGCATGCATAGACCCTGAGCATTCCCTTGTGGACAATATCCACTGGGAAGCTGAGATTTGCATTCACAAGGAATGTGAGAGATTGAGTGAGTGTATCCCTTATAGCCAGACACCCTGAGGTACCTGTCACTCCTCCCCAACGATGGCCTGCTCAAAAACCGGTATCATCTATGCACACAGTCATAACAAGCTGATGGATCTCTTGACTATGGCAAAACTTCTCCTGGGTCCTTAATTACTTCGTAGTCATAAAAAAAATCCTCACAAAGCAACAGTGGAGGTCTGTGGTGTTAGTACAGGGCTGTATGATTCTGCAAACCCTTTTAATTGCAAGCTCACACCAAGGCTGCTTCATCAGTGCCTAGGATTCTTGCAGCTGCTTTAAATTTGCCTGTAGTTTCTTTTGTTCTCTTTTCAAGCGTCCCTGCTTGAGCTGCAACCGTTATTCATTAAGGGGTTACACCAGTTGTTCTTTTGCAAGCTTAGCATTTTTGTGAAGTTTCTTGTTGCAGGCAGTAGCCTGCCCCACTAACATCTTCGACAGTTTGTTGCTGTCTACATAGTGTATCCATGGAAACACTTTTCTTGTATGTGGCTGGCCAGATTGAACATACCATTAAAGCAAAAGTCTGAGGAAAGTATAAAAATATTATGCTTGGTGTTTGTTTAGATTGTTATTTCTGATCGGATTTCCAACACTCTGGCATTTCACAAGGGAATACCTCATGACATTGCTAACTTGTCTCAATTTCCGAATTAGGAGTTACACAACAAACTGCACATGTTTTGTGTTAATGATCTTGGTATTCAAAAATCCCAGGGTACAGCCCACTGCTGTATTTTATTGCATTTTTTTTGCTATTTCTGTTCTGTACATAAAAATCAACAAAGCTAAGGAATGTGTTCCCGATACTGGGTTTTATCACACTTTAGATTTGGATGGTGACAGATCTAGTGGACTGGATTTTCTGCTGAATTACTGTCCATTTTAGGGCAGAGAGGAAGTAGAGCAGATGGTAGAATGGTGCGAGCACAACAACTTGTGTCTCAATGTTGTCAGGGCAGAGGAAGTGATTGTGCACTTCATTTTTATATATTTATTGAGATACAGAGTGGAGTAGACCCTTCTGGCCCTTTGAGCAGTGCTGCCCAGCAACCCCACATTTAATCCTAGCCTACTCATGGAACAATTTGCAGTGACCAATTAACCTACAAACTGGTACATCTTTGGATTGTGGGAGGAAACCAGAGCAGCCTGTGGAAACCCACACAGTCATGGGGAGGACATACAAACTCCTTTCAGACAGCGGCGGAATTGAACCTGAGCTGCTGGTACTGTAAAACTTCATGCTAATTACATTACGGTGCCATCCAAGGTGACCACTCCTCAATGCACATAAATGGATCCTCTGTGGAGAGAGTTAGGAGCACCAAGTTTCTGGGAGTGCAGGTAACAGACAATCTTACCTGGTCCTTCAACACCATTTCTTTAATCAAGAAAGCGCAGCAGCGTCTCTACTTCCTGAGGAGACTGAGGTGAGCAAGACAACCCTCCTCCCACACCTTGCCCATTTCAATCAATTTTTACAGGAGCATCATTCAGACTGAACTGACCAGCTGTTTCACTAGCTGGTAGGAGAACTCAAAATTCAAAGTTCCAAGTTAATTTATTATCAAAGTACATATGTCACCAAATACAAACCTGAGATAAATTTTATTGTGGGAATTATCAGTAAATACAAAGAAACACAGTAGAATCAATGAAAGATGATACACAACAGAACGGACAAACAATGTGTAAAAGACAACCGAGTGTGCAAATAATAAAATGAAAGAAAGAAAGAAAGAAAGAAAGAAAGAAAGAAAGAAAGAAAGAAATAATGTTGAGATCATGAGATGAAGAATCCTTGAAAGTCAGTCCATAGGATTGTGGGAACAGTTCAGTGGTGGGGCAAGCAAAGTTGAGTGAAGTTATCCCCTTTGGTTCAAGAGCCTGATAGTTGAGGGGTAATAATTGTTCCTGAACCTGGTGGTGTGGGTTCTGCACCTCCTGCACCTTCTCCTTGATGGCAGCAATGAGAAGAGAGAATGGCCTGGATGGTGAGGGTCCCTGAACATGGATGCTGCTTTCCTACGACAGCACTACATATCAATGTGCTCTATGGTGGGCAGTGGAGGGGGAGGGGGTTACCCATGTTGGAATGTGCTATATGCATTACCTTTCGTAGGGGTTTCTGTTCAAGGGCATTGGTGTTTCCCATACCAGGCCATGATGCAACCAGTCAAGTTACTCTCAGAGTTTTAGATGACATACCAAATCTTTGCAATTACAATAAAGCATGGCAGTACCTCTACTTTCTTATGAATCATTGCAAACTTATACGAAAGTAGAGCTGCTTCTGTGCTTTCTTTGTAATTGCACTTACATGCTGGACCCAGGACAGATCCACTGAAATGATAACACAGGAATTTAAAGTTACTGACTCTCTCCACCTCTGATCCCTCAATTGGCCTTGCTCAGGGATGTCTGTTTTCCTTCTCCTGTAGTCTATAATCAACTCTATGGTCTTGCTGATGTAACACACTGGGAAAGGTTTCGTTGCTAAAGTAACAGTCTTTCTGTAGAAGCAGTGTTTGTGTTATGGTTAGAGATAATGATTGCTTTGGACTGTGAGCTGGGTCTTTTGTTTGGTGTGAGGTGGAGAGAGAAGATGCTGGAGAGAACTGGTCATAGGATATGACCCCACGGGGAGATCATGATTCGATGGAGCTGGATGGTGAGATCGACTGAGGATCAGTGAATTGAGCTCCAACTGGTGCACATTTGACTGTTTAATTAGAATGGGCCCTTTTTGTTTTTTCTTTCTTTTCTTTACCTACCCTTTAGTTAAGATTCATAAATATAATTCATTTAATTGTATGAAGTGTGCTGTCTGTTGTTTATTGGTATTGAGTTGTAAACAAGGTAGCAAATTACACAGCATCCACACAACTGGGGTTTGGGCTGGGAGAGCCATCTCAATCTCACAGGGTTGGCATGAATGGACTGTGTATTCCCCAGTCTTACTCAGCCAAGGAAACCATTGTGGGGGTATCGTCTGGGATCGATTTCATTGGATGTTGTTTGATTGTCCTGAGCATTGATCCAGTGAGTTGTGTGTTTAAGCCTGTGTTAAACTATTGTCTGGTAAAGTGATTAAGATACGTGGTTATGGACGCTGCAGGGGTTGAGCGTTGGTACGAATCCACAGGGATACTGCGTAACAAATTGAGTGGAGTAGATATTCGTGGTGCCAATGAATTATTAATTTGGACTTTAAGTACCATTAAAGCATTAGGAACAGTTATGATTGTGGAGCGGAGGTTTGACAAATGGTGGGCAGAGACCTTGTTTCAGTTCAGACTAGTGCTGATGTACTGGCAGTGGAACTGCCTCCATACTATTGGGGCCCTGGGAGAAGGGGGGCCGTGGGCAGTCCATACTTTCCAGGAGGAGGGGAGTGAGGGTGAGAGTGCCAAATTGGAAGCCAAGTTTCCCGTAGCTGGGTCAGAGACTTTAAAAGCAAGTTGCTCTCTTTTCTGCGCAGCAAGGGAAAGGAGTGGTCTGATATAAAAGGTCTAATGGGTCTCCCAGCGAGGGCTGAGCATTCTGAGTTGGTAGCAGCCCTTACCTCCCTGACAAATAAATGGCAAAATATCCAGGTTCAAAGCTCCAGCTATTGTTCTCAGGAACGAAGCCCACCCCTAAAGGGGAAGAGGAGTATGAGACCTCTCAGATGCTGGATAAGTGGCAGTGCTCCGATGACGTAGAAAGACAGCGATTGGTTGAAGGTTTGAAGGGGCTGGCTGCTGACATAGTGAGATCCTTAAAGACACAGATCCACATTGCTACCTCTACTGGCTGCATGCAAGCGCTAGAAAATGCTTTTGGCATGATGGGAAGCACCATGGAACTTATGATGGGTGTTCAGAACATACTTCAGGAAAAGGGGGAGAAACTTTTCGCCTACATTTTTCAGCTGGAGAGGCAGCTGAGTTACTTGTGGCATAAGGGGGCCATTCAAATGGCTGAGCTGAATCAGTTAAGAATGGACCAAGTAGGGAAAGGCACCCAGTCACAGACATGATTGCCTAGGGTCTCTGAATGTTTCATTTGTCAAGCTAATCAGAGAAGTAAGAGAGGAGGAGAGTGCAACAGAGGCACGGGAGGCCTCCATCAGCAAGGTACAGTCCCGATAATAGCCCCCGTGGCTGAAGTGGCCACTGATAGCCTACCCCGGGGAGTGGAAAAGGAGCTCATGACAGAGTTTAGGACTGAGATGTCCCGGTTATTATCGGCAGGTGCAGCCGCCCTGCACAATAAAGCTGACAGGGAGTGTGACCCCCTAAGGGGTCGGACTGAGCAGAGGGCTGAAAGTGAACAGGGTCCAACGAGAAGGGGAGCAATTGGTATTGTCCGTTATAAATGTGGTGAAGAGGGACACTTCAGGCAGGAGTGTGAAGGACAGGAAAACCCTCGGGGAGTGATCTCCCAGGTACCTAAGTGGAGAGAGCCAGTGAGGGAACAGCCCGGCATCTCAGGGGGAAAACGTTCCCAGCAATATATCAAGGAACACACTAAAGCAAAAACACCCTATTCCTGAAGGCTTAGTGGGGCCAAGCTCCAGCGTATCATTACAGATTGAGGGTATTTATGCTAGAGCCATACTTGACACCGGCTCTCAGGTTACTCTGCTGTATTGTTCATTTTACAACCGATAGTTGATGCATTTACCTTTGACATCACAGTGCACTAGAGATCTGGGGTCTTAGTATGGGTAACTATCCATATGATGGTTACTTGTCATTGAAGCTGGAGTTTTTGAGTGGTAGATAATTTGGGAGCTTCTGATGGTGCCATTCCACAAGATTACTGCAACCTGACTGCTCTGAAGACAAAGCAGTTACCAGAATTGAGTCGTGGGGAAGTGGCAGCTGCTCAGTGAGATGATCCGTGCATCAGTGCTGTTTGGCAATGGTTGCCAAAGGGCAAATGGCCCAAGCAGACAAGATGAAACACTCTGCGGTGTCTCTACTACTGAGAGAATGGCCCAGTTTGGAGTTGAGGAACCAAACCCTATACTGGATCATATCGGCACCGGACCAGCCTCAGCGTTCCCAGCTGGTTCTGCCTGGGAAGTATCAGATGATTGTGTTGAAGTCACTTTTTTGACAATTCCAGCCATCTGGGGGTTGATAAGACCAATGGATTGCTCAGAGGCTGGCTCTACTGGCCCTGAATGAAGCCAGAGGTCGAAGAGTACAGAAGGGTGTGCACTCGATGCATACAAAGGAAGATACTGCCTACAAGGGCTGCTCCATTGTCCCATTTGACCTGGTGTGTATGGATTTCCTGTCAATAGATCCTGATGTCTGCAACAGGGTGAATCAGGGACGGGATTTCGTGAGTAGACTCTTACATGAGTTTCTGAGCATGCTTGGAGTTGAGAAGTTGAGGACTACACCTTATCACCCTCAGGGCGATCCCCAGCCCAAGAGGTTCAACTGGACATTGCAAGACATGCTCGGAACCTTGGAGATCAGTACAAAGAACAAGTTCAGTCAACATATTGGACATCTGGTTCACTGCTACAATTGTACACAGAATGAAGCTACCATGTACTTGCCGTATTATCTGATATTTGGACATGAAGCGAGGTTGCCTGTTGACCTCTGTTTTGGGACTGGCAGGGAAGATCTGCAACAGAAGACTTATCTGATGTATGTGTCTGATATGAGAAGGGAACTGAAAAAGGCTTGTGAGTTAGCTGAGGTCACAGCTACCAAGCAGAATCAAGGATAGAAGAGGAGGTATGATCAAAAGATGAGGTTCTCCCAACTCCTGCCGGGAGACCGAGTCCTCCTAAGGAATTTGGGGATACCTGGGAAGCATAAGTTGGCTGGCTACTAGGCAGCGTTGCCCTATATAATGGAGAGTCAGATGCCAAACATACCAATTTTCTGGGTGAAACCAGAGGATGGGAATGGGCCTGTCAGGATCCTCCATCGATACCACCTTCTGCCTCTGGGACAAGAGCTGCAGGTTTACCCAGAGCCCGACCTGGATGCTACACCTAGTAAGAGGGCTCTGCGGTGATGTGGGAGAAATGAAGGATCAGCAGCGGGAAGGATTAGACCAGACCCCACCCCTGAATATGATACGGACTCAAAGGATGAGGAAATGGGGATGAGCTATATGCTGCTCTTCACAAACTCCCCAATAATTGATGAAGAGATTCCCAACCCTTCTCAAGCTGAGGTGGGTGAAATGGGGGCAACTAGCAGTGGACAGGCAGATTGCACTTAGAAGATAACGGGAGGTTGGACTCTAAAGTAAATGGGCATGAGGGTGAACTCATCCAGGTGATGAGGGGTCCTGAGTTGTTGGGAGGCACAAGTAATAGACAGGCAGGAGCCTCCCCAGGTAGACAGGAAATAGCCCAGAGAGTGTCTGAAGCTGAAGAAGTAGCTATTGGGGTAAGGAGGTCCCAAAGAGTCAGGAAACCCCCAAACAGACTGGCCTATGTCGCACCCAGGGAACAGAGTGTGGCACCTATCCACCTGATGAGCTATGTTACACCTGGATTGGACTTTGTGCTTTGTATGAAGGGGTGACAGATTATCTCAACATCATGAGGACATGACTAATTTTGGTGAGGGGAGAGTGTAATGCTCTGGTAAAGGTTTCACTGCTAATGTAACGATCTTTCTGTAGAAGCAGTGTTTTCATTATGGTTAGAGATAATGATTGCTTTGGAATGTGAGCTGGGTCTTTTGTTTGGTGTGAGGTGGAGAGAGAAGATGCTGGAGAGAACTGGTCATAGGATATGACCCCACGGGGAGATCATGATTCGATGGAGCTGGACGGTGAGATCGACTGAGGATCAGTGAATTGAGCTCCAACTTGTGCACATTTGACTGTTTAATTAGAATGGGCCCTTTTTGTTTTTTCTTTCTTTTCTTTACCTACCCTTTAGTCAAGATTCATAAATATAATTCATTTAATCGTATGCAGTGTGCTGTCTGTTGTTTCTTGGCACTAAGTTGTAACAGGGTAGCAAATCACATAGCATCCACACAAACCAGGGTTCGGGATGGGAGAGCCATCTCAATCTCACCAGTTTGGTGGGACTGGAGTGTGTCTTCCATGGACTTATGCAGCCAAGGAAACCAGCGGGATTTCATTAACATTTAATGAGAGGTTGTTGTGATTCCACTCAATGAGATTTTTAGTTTCCCTCCTATATGCAGATTCGTTACCATTGTTGATCCAGTCAACAACAATGGTGTTGTCAGCAAATTTATATGGCATTGGAGCTGTGCTACAAAGCAAATAGAGCAGAGAGCTAAGCACACACCCCTGTGGTGCAAATGTGCTGATGGTGATTGTGGAGGAGATGTTGTTGCCAATCCAAACTGACTGAAGTCTGTAAGTGAGGAAATCGAGGATCCAATTGCACAAGGAGGTATTGAGGCCTGGGTCTTGGAGATTATTGAATAACTTTGAGCAGATGATAGTCTTGAAGGTAGAGCTGTAGTCAATGAAGAGCATCCTGACGTATGCATCTTCACTATCCAAATTTTCCAGGGTTGAGTGAAGAGCCAGTGAAATGGCATCTGCTATAGACCTGCTATGATGGTAGAAAAATCACTTCTCAGGCAAGAGTTGATATGTTCATCACCAGTCTCTTGAAGTACTTCATTGCTGTGGATGTAAGTGTTACTGGATGATAGTCATTAAGATAGTCCTGAAGGATACAATCATGTCGGCCCCAGAGACTGAAATCACAGGGTCATGGGGTTGGGGGTGTTCACGAAGGTGCCTCCATGTTTTGTTAGTCAAAACAAGCAGAAAAGAAATTGAGCTCCTCTGGGAACAAAACCTTGTTGTCACTTGGTTTCACTTTGTAGGAGGTGACAGCATTCAAGCTCTGCCACAGCTGTTGAGCATCCTTCTGTAATTCCAATTTGGTCTGGAATTGCCACATTGCATGTGAGATGGCTTTCCAGAGGTTGAATCTGGATCTTTGGTACTGTACTTGGTCACCAGACATGAACACCACTGATCTGGTCCTCAGCGGATCATGGAACTCTTGGTTCATCAAGGGCTCTGGTTGGGGAAGACTCTAAATGATTTTGTGCAGACACACTCATGGGTGACTGACTTTATAAAGCCCATGACAAATGTGGGGTATTTGTTCAGATATTCTGATGAATTCTTGTATGTGGCCCACCCCACTGACTTAAACCAATCCTGTAGCCGTTCTTCTGCCTCCCATTCCCACCTCTTTCCTCTCTGATGTCCTTACTTCTGGAGATTTGCTTTTTAGCTTCTGCCTGTATACAGTCATATAGCTAGATTTCCTGAAATGCAGTCTTGGGATGGAATGGAAGGGATTCCTAATTTGCTGCAAGTGATATGTTGATGGTAAGTGGGCAGAGATTTCTTCAAACAAGCCTGACTGAAGTCCCTGGCAATGATTTGAAATGTGTATTTGAAAGGTGTCAGGATAGGCTGTCTCTTGCTTATTTATCACTGCACGCGATACCTCAGTGTTTGCTTAAGATCAGCTTTTAGTGGAATGTAAACAGCAGTCAAGATCACGAAGAGCACTTAATCATTAGATGTTCCATGTCAGAAGAACAAGAGTGTGACAGAACGGCTATGCCCAAGCACTACAAAGTGGTTATTATGAAACACCAACCCCCACCTTTTGCCCTCTTTGAATCAACAGTCCAGTCCATCCAGTGTTTTGAGAAACTCTATGCTCTTATTGATGTATCTGGCGTGTCTGGTGTGAGCCATGTCTCAATGAAACACAGAATGCAGCAATTCCTCATTTCTCTCTGCTAATAGCAATCCTGTCCTTAATCTTGTTCTGCTAGCAAGATACTGAGTAGATGAAGTTTTAGACCAGCATTTTAGACTGGCTTGGAGTCCTCTCCTCCTTCTGGCCATGGTGATGCACCTTCATCCATTTAAAGGTGCCATAACTGTATTCCTGAAAGTTGAGTTTGCCGAGTACTTCAGGATATCATAAGATTGCTATTTTTTATACGGTTTAAAAGCATGTTAGTTAAAGGGAAAATACAGGCTGCATTTTGCAGGAAATGTAGTTCAGAAAACACATACTCTGTCTAGAAGTTTTGTGTGCAACCTGCAAAATGTCACCCTGTGTCACCAGCACCAACTTGATTGGAGCCAAGGCATCTGACCATAAAAATGTCACAAATGATTGTGAGGGCTGCTGAGAGGATCACTGGGGTGTTGCTTCTACCCATTGGAGAACTTACCAGAAGCGTTGCGTATGCAGGGCCCTCAGCATTGTCAATGATCCCTCCCATTCGTCCAACAATCTCTGACCCCCCTACCATCAGGCAGGAGGTACACAAGCAGTAGGGCAAGGACTGTTAGGATGTGAAAAAGGCCGTGAGACTGCTGAACTCCATGCCATCAACCAGGTCTCACCATGTATAAAGCTCCAGGGGCATTATAATTTTTACTTTTTAACTTGCAACATAAATGCACCTTATTAATTGTTACTTTATTTGTGGTAATGGTAATGCTGAGTACAGTGAAAGCAACATTTCTTCCACTTCCAGCAAGCTTATCTAACCAAGGCTCTGAGTTGCCATTTAAAGTTTTCTTTGAATGAAGAGCTGCCCATTTGTGGTTCAAAGATGCTGATCTACTTGGTCATTTCCACAATATGGCCTCAATCATTGCCTGGGTCTTCCACAATAAGTAGCTGAATGTGACCTTGAAAGCAATAGTGCAGAATTCCCTTGGTGTGCCAGGAACCAATTCATTCACATCATCAGTGACTACTGCTCTGACCAACACAGCCTTAGGAAATTAAGGTCCTATTAATGTTGACTGAATGTCATTGATTGTCCAATATATCCATTCTCTGGTGTCCCAGCTACCCCACTTTCACACTTCATTAAAATAAAACCATAAAATATAGGAGCAGAATAAGGCCATTTGCTCCACCATTTCATCATGTCTGTTCCACATTCCCTCTTAGCCCTCATCTTCTGCCTTCTCTCTATAACTCTTCATGCCCTGACTAATCAAGAATCTATCACCCTCTGCCTGAAATATACCCAATGGCTTGACCTCCACAGCTGCCTGTGGCAAAGTGTTCCACAGATTCACCACTCTCTGGCTGAAAAGATTTCTTCTCTTTTCCATTCTAAAAGGATGCCCCTCTATTCTGAGGCTGTGTCCTCTGGGCTTGGACTCCCCCACCCAAGGACACATCCTCTCCACATCCATTCTATTGAAGTCTTTCAATATTCAATGGGTTTCAATGAGGTCACCCTTCATTCTTCTGAATTCCTGTGAGTAGCGGCCAGAGCCATCAAATGCTCTTCACATGACAAGCCTTTCAATCACAGAATTATTTTCGTGAACCTCCTTTGAACCCTGTCAACATTAACACATCCTTTCTTAGATAAGTTGTCCAAACATGCTCACAATACTCCAGGTGAGGCCTCACCAGATCATTATAAAGCCTCAACATTACATCCTTGTTTTTATATTTTATTGTTCTCAAAATGAATTTTGCATTTGCCTTCCTCACCACTGACTCAACCTGCAAATTAATCTTTAGGGAATCCTACATGAGGACTTCCAAGTTCCTTTGCACCTTATATTTTTGATACTTTCTTCTCCATTTAGAAAGTAGTCTATGCTTTTATTTCTTCTGCCAAACTGCATGACCATATACTTCTTCACACTGACTGGCTGATTCATAACTGTCAATCAAGCAGCCATTATTTTCAATCCATACTTTTAAGGATTTTTTTTCTCTTCATTACTGGGAAATTTCTAATTTCTAGGGACAAAGCGTGATCTAAGAGGGTTTGCTACCAAAATCCTCATCCATGAGACCCATTGGGTCAAAAGCTTCATCAAGTCAAACCAGAGTTTCACACAAAGTGGACAGCTTAACTTGTCTTCAGTGGGACTGGGATGGGATTGAGAAGGGGTTAGAAGGTTTGAAGGCAAGATGGAAAAAGATTGGTAAAGAAATTAAGAACTTCTGTTCCTCTCTCTACAGAAACTGAGTGTTTCTAGGGAAGGGTAGTACAGGGATTTTAAAAGAGATGATGGGACAAAAAAGTGAACAGAGGCCTGTGGTCATTAGGATGAGAGCAGAAAAAATTGAGATGGTGAAAGAGAAGGTGGGATGATAGAGAAGGCTGTGAGTAAGGAGAGGAAATTGTAAGTTGATGAGCCCATTGTTTTATAAAGACAATTCTGCTGTCTTCAAGTCTGAATCCATTTATCAAGGACATTTCTCTGTGTATGTTCCAGTCACCTCTTTCAAAACCCTTGGGTGAACACCTCATGACATTGACCTGAACTCATGATGTATTTTGCAGATGGTTCACATTGCAGAGACTGTGTGCCAGTGGTGGAGGGGATGATGTTTAGTTTGGTTAGCGGAGTGCTAATCAATGGATTTGGTGGCCCTTGATCAAGCTTAGAACGGCAATCATTCTTGGCATGTGGAAATATTCCTTTACGGTTCTGATGTACCTTTAAGAGATAAGAAATACATTGAGGTGTCAGGAGATGAGTCACTCACTGAAGAATATCAGGCGTCTGACCTGCTTTTGCAACTAGGGTATTTATAGAGTTCCTCCAGTTGAGTTTCTGGTCAATGGTTGCCCCCCCAAAGATTTTGTTGAGGATTTGGCTGTAGCAATGCCGCAGAACATCCAAGGTTATGTGGCTAGACTCTCTCTTGTTGAAGATGGTCTTTCTTGTGGTACCTGATAAATGGTACATTGTGCCACAAGAATGGTTGCCCCCCCACCAAAGATGTTGTTGGTGTCTGAATGTTGCGGCATTCAGGCATAACATGCTTCACTGGCTGAGAGTTTTGAACGGAACTGAACATTGTGTAGTTGTCAGTGATCATCCAGATGGTAGATGGAGTTTAATCCTGATGAGTGTGGTTGCTCTTTGGGAGGACGAATATGGATAGGACAACTCAATGAATTATAGGATCCTGATGAACAGAGGAACCTTGATTTATCCATGAAGATAGCACAAAATGGAGGGTGATGCAGCTGATGATTGTTGGGCTTTGGACATGGTCCCAAAGAATTCCTGCAATGATACATTAGAACTGAGATGACTGACTGTTATCTTCCTTTGTGCTCCTAAAACTTTATTTCAATACTGAGCTCATCTTTGGCAGGCAAGAGATTCCTGTAGCACAGCAGAAGCTAGTGCCTGCAATTACCATCTGCCCGAGCACAGGCTTTTTTTAAACAATTTTTTTTAATTGAATTTTCGAATGGTTACAGAAGGAAAAAAAATTTATCAACCCTTCCCCCCTCCCCTTAACCCCTCCCCCCTAACGTATCCCTGTAGAAAGAGAAAAAAAAGAGAGAAGAAAAAAGAAAGAAAGAATGCCTGGATATCGGAAGATCCCCACATGCTCCATGGAGTTCATAATAGCTTTAGTATATATATTTATTTCTTTCCGCAAATAGCCAATGATTTTATCTTCAGAGCACTTAAAGATTTAATCCTATCTTTTGTAAATAAGGGCTCCAAATTTTCAGAAATATTTCATATTTATCTCTTAAATTATGTAATTTTTTCAAGTGGAATGCAGCTGAAAATTTCATTCTTCCAACGATCTATACTTAAGTATGAATCCGATTTCCAAGTAACTGCAATAGCCTTTTTGGCTACTGCCAATGCAATTTTTATGAATTCTTTCTGATATTTATTCAGTTTGGATTTCAGTTTTATCCCTTCAATATCGCCTAATAAAAATAATGTTGGATTATGTGGAAGTTGTGTTCCAATAATTTGTTCCAATAAAACTCTTAAATTTGTCCAAAAAAGATTGAATTTTAAAACAAGACCAAGTAGAGTGTAAAAAAGTACCAATTTCTTGATTACATCAGAAACATTGATCAGATAAATTTGGGTTTAATTTTTATTTTTTGTGGTGTAATATATAATTAATGTAAAAAATTATATTGCACTAATTTTAACCGGACATTTGTTGTATTTGTCATACTGTCAAGACATACTCTTGACCATCTTGTTTCTTCAATTTTAATATTCAAATCAGTTTCCCATTTTTGTCTTGACTTATGAATTCCTTGTTTAATTGCCTGTTTTTGAATCAAACTATACATACAAAAAATACAATTTTTAATTTTTCCTTTTTGAATTAAAGTTTCTATTTCATTAGGTTTCGGCAATAACATTGTTTGACCCAATTTATCTCTTAAATAAGCCCTTAATTGGAAATAACAAAAAAGAGTGTTGTTTGATATTTTGTATTTATTCTTTAATTGATCAAATAACATTAATATACCTCCTTCAAAACAATCTCCTATATATCTAATCCCTCTTTGAAACCAATTATATAAAGTTAGTTATCCATTGTAAAAGGAATAAGTTTATTTTGAATTAAAGGTCTCTTTGCTAATAAAGATTTCTTTATCTCATCATCAACATTTATCTTATCCCATAAATCAATCAAATGTTTTAATATAGGAGATTCTTTCTTTTCCCGTATCCATTTAGATTCCCACTTATATATAAAATCTTGTGGTATATTTTCTCCTATTTTATCTAATTCTATTCTAATCCATGCCGGTTTATCTTCATCAAAAAAAGATGCAATAAATCTAAGTTGATTTGCTTTATAATAATTCTTAAAGTTTGGAAGTTGTAACCCTCCTAGGTCAAATTTCCATGTCAATTTTTCCAACGATATTCTTGACATCTTGCCTTTCCAAAGGAACTTCCTCACACATTTATTTAACTCTTGAAAAAACTTCTGCGGTAATTGTATTGGTAGTGTTTGGAATAAATATTGTAATCTACGGAATATATTCATTTTTACAGCATTGACTCTGCCTACTAATGTTATTGGTAATGTAATCCATTTGTCAAGATCTTCTTGAATTTTTTTCAACAATGGTAAATAATTTAATTTATATAAAATCTTTACATCATTATCAACTCTTATACCTAAATATTTTATACCATTTATCAGCCATCTAAATTGAGTTATTAGTCGACATTGACTATAATCTCCTTTAGTAAGGGGTAGAATTTCACTTTTATCCCAATTTATTTTGTAGCCTGATATTTTCCCATATTCTTCCAATCTAGAAGATAATTTACGCAGGGAATACAATAGGTTTGTTAAATAAAGCAAAACATCGTCAGCAAATAAATTAATCTTATATTCCTCCTGGTTAACTCTGAAACCCATAATATCTGAGTCTGTTCTAATTAATTCAGCTAATGGTTCTATCGCCAACACAAATAAAGCAGGTGATAATGGACAACCTTGTCTAGTTGACCTTGTTAACTGAAATGATGTTGAAATTTGACCATTTGTCACTACTTTAGCTTTGGGATTAGTATTTAAGGTTTTAATCCATTTTATAAAAGATACTCCTAATCCATATTTTTCCAATATTTTAAATAAAAAAATCCCATTCCAATCTATCAAATGCTTTTTCTGCATCTAAGGCAACTGCCACACTCATTTCCTCCCTCTTTTGTGCCAAATGAATTATGCTAAGTAACTGAGTTACATTATCTGCCGATTGTCTATTTTTGATAAATCCTGTTTGATCCATATGTATTAATTTTGGTAAGTATTTAGATAATCTATTAGATAAAATTTTTGCTATTATTTTATAGTCGGTATTCAACAAAGAAATAGGTCTATATGATGTTGGCTTTAAAAGATCTATCTTTTTTTGGCAGTACTATTAAAATAGCTGTTGAAAAAGATTCTGAAAGTTTATGCGTTCTTTCCGCTTGGTATATTAGCTCCATAAAAGGAGGAATTAGTAAATCTTTAAACTTTTTATAAAATTCGGGTGGAAAACCATCTTCTCCTGGGGATTTATTACTCTGAAGTGATCCTAGAGCTTCTACGACCTCTTTTAATGTAAAAGGCATATCTAATCCCTTCTGTTCTTCCGAATTCAATTTTGGAAGAGTTATTTGTGATAAAAAACCTTTCTATCTTGACATTATCATTTTGTGATTCTGATTGATACAGTTCAGAATAAAAATTCTTAAAAGTTTCATTAATTTCTAAATGTTTATAAGTAATTTTATTTACACTTGTTCTAATTGCATTTATTGTTTTGGAAATCTGGTCTGTTTTTAACCGTCAAGCAAGAATCTTGTGTGATCTTTCACCTAGTTCGTAATATCTCTGTTTAGTTCTCATAATTGCTTTTTCTGTTCAGTATGTCTGAAGTGTATTATATTGTAACTTCTTGTTAACAAGTTGTCTTTGTTTTTCTTCTGTCATATATCTTTGAGATTCTTTTTCTAATTTTGTAATCTCTTTTTCCAATTGATCTATTTCTACCATATATTCCTTCTTAATTTTAGAAGTATAACATTATCTGGCCTCTCAAATATGCCTTCATTGCTTCCCATACTATAAATTTATCATCAACTGAATGTAAATTTGTATCTAAAAAAACTGAATCTGCTTTTTCATGAAATCACAAAAATCTTGACGTTTTAATAATATTGAATTAAATCTCCATCTATAAATCGATTCCTCTTTATCCATCATTATGTCAGGGTCCGGTCTGGTCTGGAATCCACGTTCAGGGTCTCGATCCGGTCCGAGTGCTCCGGACTCCGGGTCTTGCAGCTGTCCCTCCCAGCCCCTTTGAGCCTGTTAAGATCAGCCTGGATCAAGGAGGCACACCTGTGGCCAATTCAGCTGCAGGTGTTTATAAGGGGCCGTGGGACGGAGACTGGGCGGGTAGTTGTTTTGTTCTGTATCCTGTTCTGCCCTGCTTGGAATCCTGTCCTACCCTGGTTGCTGCCCTGCTCGGAATCCTGCTCTGCTCTGGTTGCTGGACTGTTCTGTATATGCTCTATCCGGTTGGTCTTGTTCCCCTGCTTCTCTCCTGTGTGCTGGTCCTGCTGTTCTGCCTTATTCTCCTTGCTTGTGCTGCCACGCTGTTGGTTGCCTTTCCCAATTTACCAATGTACCCGGTGGATCACTGTAGTTTTGCTGCTTACCCTGGACCCAGCTTCCTACCCATTGCCTTTGTCGGGCGGGTCCGGCCGGACTGCTGCTGCCCGGCGGGGGTTCTGCCCCTTCCTATCTGTTGCCTCCATTGAGCGGGTCCGGCTGGACTGTCGCGGCCCGGCGGGGGTTCTGCCCCTTCCACCTATTGCTTCCTAAGGGTTGTGCCCCGCACCTGCCCATGTGTCCGCGACTGGCCCAGGCCTCTGTGTTTTCTGCCTGGGAGGTGGCCCTACCCAGGATCCATGCGGCCCGCCCTAGGGACTCCTACCCTTTCCTCCCCTCGTTTCCCATGGATTGTGCCCCACACCTGCCCAGGTGTCCGCAACTGGCCCAGGCTTCTGTGTTCCCGCCTCGGAGGTGGCCCTACCCAGGATCCATGCGGCCCGCCATGAGGAATCTGCCTGCCTGCCCTGAACTGTGGGATCCTCCTGCCTGCCTGCCTCGTCTGAACTCTTGGATCCAGCCCTGCCTGCATTAACCCTTAAATGCCATGGCATCCCCATCCTGTCCTCCCCCTAGTACTTCAGTGTCTGCGTCCTGCGTTTGGGTCCATCCGGTCCCCGTTCCTGACACAATATCATTGTCATTGTCAAGGGGGAATGATCTGACAATATTCTTGCTTTATATTCCATATTTTTCACTCTGTCTTGAATATTCGTTGATAATAGGAAAAAAATTATCCTTGAATAAGTTTTATGTCTATTTGAATAAAATGAGTAATCTCTTTCTTTTGGATTAATTCTTCTCCATATATCAATCAAATTTAAATCTTTCATCAATGATAAAGTTAATTTTGCTACTTTTGATTTTGTAACAACCTTTGTTGATCTATCTAAAACTGGGTCTAGACAAAAATTAAAATCTCCACCTATTAATATTTTGTCATGTGCATCAGCCAAATTCAAAAAGGCCTCTTGTATAAATTTTACATCATTTTCATTTGGTGCATAAATATTCATAAGAGTCCATAGTTCTGAAAAAATTTGACAATGTATAATTACATATCTCCCCTCAGAATCAATTAATACATTTTGTATTTTAATTGGTAAAGTTTTATTAACCAAAATTGCAACTCCCCTCGCCTTTGAATTAAATGAACCTGCAATAACATTTCCGACCCAATCTCTCTTTAATTTCTGATGTTCTATCTCTGTTAAGTGTGTTTCTTGTAAAAAAAAAGCTATATCTATTTTCATTTTCTTAATGTATGTTAAAATTCTTTTTCTTTTCACCGGTCCATTAAGCCCATTAACATTAAAACTTTATAAATTCAGTAAATTAGTCATTATTTTTAACAGGGTTATTCCAGTCTATAGTAATACCTAACTTTTCAACTTTCGTAGTACCTTGGGGAATCTTTTTAAAATTCTTCGTGTTGCTATGTGTCTCCCCCCGATTGTCCAGGCAAGGAAAGAAAGATTAAAGAAAAATAGATTATAAAGAAAAAAAATAACAAAATACCCCCCTACTAATGTTGTGAATAAAAGAAAACACAACATTACCCCCCTCCGTTGTATGGATCATGGCAATCACCATGATTACACACGTGAGTCCCGTAGCAATCGATCCAAAGTTCCCCCAGCTCCCCTGTAACATAAAAAAGTATATATAAGAGAAGAAAAAATAATATCACTACTCTTGATTAATATTTCTCAAATTTTTACCTTTCTCCTCCTATATCATATAATTAAGAATATATTTAAATATTCTTCTGTCCTTAAACATCCATCAACTCCATTCACTGTCTCTGTCTTCATCTTTAATCCGTTTCACTTTTAAATCTTTGGCTGTGGTTAGCAAATATTTGGGAGTTCTTGTGCAAATTCTTCCGCATCCCGATAATCAGTAAAAGATCTTCTTTTTCTGTCATCCAAAAAAATTATCAGAGTTGCTGGTGGTGCAATATAAATTTATATCCCTTTTCCCATAAAACTTTTTTCGCTGGGTTAAATTCCTCCTTTCTCTTCAAAAGGTCATAACTCATATCCTGGTGCCAGGGTCCGGGACGTTTCTGATCGCGTCCAAGATATCCTGAAGTGGGAGGGTGAGGAGCCAGAGGTCATGGTACATGTAGGTACCAATGACATAGGTAGGAAAGGGGAAGAGGTCCTGAAATGAGAGTATTGGGAGTTAGGAAGGCAGTTAAGAAGAAGGACCGCAAAGGTAGTAATCTCGGGATTACTGCCTGTGCCACGCGACAGTGAGAGTAGGAATGGAATTAGGTGGAGGATGAATGCGTGGTTGAGGGATTGGAGCAGGGGGCAGGGATTCAAGTTTCTGGATCATTGGGACCTCTTCTGGGGCAGGCGTGACCTGTTCAAGAAGGACAGGTTACACTTGAATCCTGGGGGGACCAATATCCTAGCGGGGAGGTTTGCTAGGGCTACAGGGCAGACTTTAAACTAGTAAGATGGGGGGGCAGAAATCAATTTGAGGAAACTATGGGAGAGGAGGTTAGTTCACCAGTAGAGCAAGTAAGTAGACAGTGTGTGAGGGAGGAAAGGCAGGTGATGGAGAAGGGATGCGCTCAGCCCGAAGTTGTAGGGGAGAAGAAAGAAAAGGATAATAAATTTGAATGCATTGCTAGGGATGAAAAGAGAGGAGGAGGTGGAGAGTATCTTAAATGTATCTATTTTAATGCTAGGAGCATTGTAAGAAAGGTGGATGAGCTTAAAGTGTGGATTGATACCTGGAATTATGATGTTGTAGCTATTAGTGAAACATGGTTGCAGGAAGGGTGTGATTGGCAACTAAATATTCCTGGATTTAGTTGCTTCAGGTGTGATAGAGTAGGAGGGGCCAGAGGAGGAGGTGTTGCATTGCTTGTCCGAGAAAATCTTATGGCGGTGCTTTGGAAGGATAGATTACAGAGCTCCTCTAGGGAGACTATTTGGGTGGAATTGAGGAATGGGAAAGGTGTAGTAACACTGATAGGAGTGTATTATAGGCCACCTAATGGGGAACGTGAGTTGGAAGAGCAAATGTGTAAGGAGATAGCAGATATTTGTAGTAAACACAAGGTGGTGATTGTGGGAGATTTTAATTTTCCACACATAGATTGGGAAGCTCATTCTGTAAAAGGGCTGGATGGTTTAGAGTTTGTGAAATGTGTGCAGGATAGCTTTTTGCAACAATACATAGAAGTACCGACTAGAGATGGGGCAGTGTTGGATCTCCTGTTAGGGAATGCGATAGGTCAGCTGACAGATGTATGTGTTGGGGAGCACTTCGGGTCCAGTGATCACAATAGCATTAGCTTCAATATAATTATGGAGAAGGACAGGACTGGACCTAGAGTTGAGATTTTTGATTGGAGAAAGGCTAACTTTGAGGAGATGCGCAGGGATTTAGAGAGAGTGGATTGGGTCAAGTTTTATGGGAAGGATGTAATAGAGAAATGGAGGTCATTTAAGGGTGAAATTATGAGGGTACAGAATCTTTAAGTTCCTGTTCGGTTGAAAGGTAAGGTTAAAGGTTTGAAAGCACCATGGTTTTCAAGGGATATTAGAAACTTGGTTCGAAAAAAGAGAGATGTCTACAATAGATATAGGCAGCATGGAGTAAAGGAATTGCTCGAGGAATATAAAGAATGTAAAAGGAAACTTAAGAAAGAGATTAGAAAAGCTAAAAGAAGTTACGAGTTTGGTTTGGCAAATAAGGTGGAAGTAAATCCGAAAGGCTTCTACAGTTATATTAAAAGCAAAAGGATAGTGAAGGATAAAATTGGTCCCTTAGAGAATCAGGGTGGTCAGCTATGTGTGGAGCCGAGGGAGGTGGGAGAGATTTTGAACGATTTCTTCTCTTCGGTATTCACTAAGGAGAAGGATATTGAATTGTGTAAGGTGTGGGAAACAAGTAAGGAAGTTATGGAACCTATGACAATTAAAGAGGTGGAAGTACTGGCGCTTTTAAGAAATTTAAAAGTGGATAAATCTCCAGGTCCTGACCGGATATTCCCCAGGACCTTGAGGGAAGTTTGTGTAGAGATAGCAGGAGCTCTGACGGAGATCTTTCAGATGTCATTAGAAACGGGGATTATGCCGGAGGATTGGCGTATTGCTCATGTGGTTCCATTGTTTAAAAAGGGTTCTAGAAGTAAGCCTGGCAATTATAGACCTGTCAGTTTGACATCAGTGGTGGGTAAATTAATGGAAAGTATTCTTAGAGATAGTATTTATAATTATCTGGATAGACAGGATCTGATTAGGAGTAGCCAGCATGGATTTGTGCGTGGAAGGTCATGTTTGACAAACCTTATTGAATTTTTTGAAGTAGTTACGAGGAATGTTGATGAGGGTAAGGCAGTGGATGTAGTCTATATGGACTTCAGCAAGGCCTTTGACAAAGTTCCACATGGAAGGTTAGTTAAGAAGGTTCAGTCATTAGGTATTAATGCTGGAGTAATAAAATGGATTCAACAGTGGCTAGATGGGAGATGCCAGAGAGTAGTGGTGGATAATTGTTTATCGGGATGGAGGCCGGTGACTAGCGGGGTGCCTCAGGGATCTGTTTTGGGCCCAATGTTGTTTGTAATATACATAAATGATCTGGATGATGGGGTGGTAAATTGGATTAGTAAGTATGCTGATGATACTAAGGTAGGAGGTGTTGTGGATAATGAGGTGGGTTTTCAAAGCTTGCAGGGAGATTTATGCCGGTTAGAAGAATGGGCTGAACGTTGGCAGATGGAGTTTAATGCTGAGAAGTGTGAGGTTCTACATTTTGGCAGGAATAATCCAAATAGAACATACAGGGTAAATGGTAGGGCATTGAGGAATGCAGTGGAACAGAGAGATCTAGGAATAACAGTACATAGTTCCCTGAAGGTGGAGTCTCATGTAGATAGGGTGGTGAAGAAGGCTTTTGGAATGCTGGCCTTTATAAATCAGAGCATTGAGTACAGAAGTTGGGATGTAATGTTAAAATTGTACAAGGCATTGGTAAGGCCAAATTTGGAATATTGTGTACAGTTCTGGTCACCGAATTATAGGAAAGATATCAATAAATTAGAGAGAGTGCAGAGACGATTTACTAGGATGTTACCTGGGTTTCAGCACTTAAGTTACAGAGAAAGGTTGAACAAGTTAGGTCTCTATTCATTGGAGCGTAGAAGGTTGAGGAGGGATTTGATCGAGGTATTTAAAATGTTGAGAGGGATAGATAGAGTTGACGTGAATAGACTGTTTCCATTGAGAGTAGGGGAGATTCAAACGAGAGGACATGATTTGAGAGTTAGGGGGCAAAAGTTTAAGGGAAACATGAGGGGGTATTTCTTTACTCAGAGAGTGATAGCTGTGTGGAATGAGCTTCCTGTAGAAGTAGTAGAGGCCAGTTCAGTTGTGTCATTTAAGGTAAAATTGGATAGGTATATGGACAGGAAAGGAGTGGAGGGTTATGGGCTGAGTGCGGGTAGGTGGGACTAGGTGAGATTAAGAGTTCGGCACGGACTAGGAGGGCCGGAATGGCCTGTTTCCGTGCTGTGATTGTTATATGGTTATATCAGGATAGAAAAGAACTGCTTTCCCTTCTATCATCAATGGCCCATTTCTCTTTCTGGCACACTGGGCAGCCACCTTCAGGATCTTTTCTTTATCTTGATATCTTAGGCATTTTATCAAGATTGATCGTGGGTTTTGATCAACTTGAGGTCTTGATCTTAAGGCTCTGTGAGCCCTTTCAATTTCAATTAACTGGGTTCCTTCTTCCATTTCCAAAATTTCCGGAATTATTGGATCCTCTCTCTCTATACCTTCTTTAAGTCCAGCAATCTTAATATTATTTTGTCTGCTAAAATTTTCAAGTACATCCACTTTTTCCAACAACCGTTTTCTTTCTGATGTCCAGGCAGAAATATTATCTTCCATTTTATTCACTCTATTAATGGTGTCTCCCATTGTTTCTTCCAAGTTTTTAATGTTCTTGTCCATTTTGTCCTGTCTTTTCATCATTTTATCAAACATAATCTTCATATTTTTAATATCTTTTTTTGCTTTTAATGCTTTTAATTCATACATTATTTGCACCAAAGATTTTTTTATGTCTCCAATATCACCTCCAACTTCTTCCTGTTGCTCTTCTTTGTTTGTCTCTTCGTCTTCGTCTGATTTATCCAGAGAATCTGATTCCACCTCATATTCACTTTCACTTTCAGTTCCGATCATAGCTGGGATTTGTAGTTTGGGTTGCTCGTGTTTGTGCATGCCCCTTCCTTCACGCATGCGCAATTCCTGTTGCTCTTTTTTTGGGAAATGGTTGACGTTGCCGCAGTTTCCTGTTCTGTATCGCCAGAGGTAAAATGCACTTGAGCCCGAGGCTGCTTCATGGCAGCCGGCCTTGATTCTTTTCCAACTTGTGTTGTCTTCAAAGTAGTAGTTTTCTTCTGCTTCTGTTTAGGAGACATATCTTAAGACAATCCTGAGTAGTTTATAAGTAATTTTAAAAAAGTATTTACTAACTTTTCTTCACTTAAACATTATTTTACTGTTTTTTTATGGGAGAGCTGGATATCCACATCTCGATCCTACATCATCACGTGACGTCCCCCGAGCACAGGCTTCTGCAATTTTACATCACAGACATTTTTGATTTGTAAAATGACTACAGAAATGTTTAAGTTATACCCGAATGTCTTCTCCCAGCTTAATTCCAAACTGATCAAAATCCTGCAACAAGTATATTGTGAAAGTACAATTGGAAGATCCCTTGCTTACATAAGAGCTTTTGGATGGGCACATGGATGTAAGGTAGATGGAGGGATATGGATATAGTGTCGGTAGGAGGCATTAGTGTTTGGGCACTTTTGATTTATTTTTTAGCTGGTTTGGCACAACATTGTGGGCCGAATGGCCTGTTCCTGTGCTGTATTTTTCTATGTTCTGTACAGAACTTGGGGGATTGAGTTCAATTCTACAACTGCTTGTTGCCAAACACTATGTCACAACTCCAGTTTAGAAACTTGTTCAGTTTACATTTATGGTGGGCCATCACTCATCACTAAGCCTCAGCTCATCAATGTTTCTGGGAATTGGTGCTCCAACAGGGCTTCAATGGGAGCACTGGAAGAGACTCAAGGATTCTGGGAGAAAATTGCCTACATTTTGAGTGATCTGCATTAATGCACTTTACCAAAGAACCAAATGCACTATGCCAAAGAATAACGATTTTAGTTCAGGAAGACGTAATGGATTTCATTACATAGAAGGATATTAGAGTCCTCATCTTTTACTAAATATCGTGTAGTTGAATAATTCAGTGAGAAGGACAGTGGAATTTTGGAACATGTTATTATTAACAGGAGGAGGTATTTGATGCGTTAGTGGGTTTACCCATGTCCCATTTAGATCTATTCCAGCCTGCTGTAGGAGGTGAAGAAGGAGATTGCTGGGGCGTTGAATTTTTAAAAAAAATCTCTTCAATAACTATGAGTGAAGTGTCAGATGACTGATCTGTTTTTATTCAAGAAAGAAAGTAGGGCTATGCCAGGTAATTATAAGCTCATGTGTCTATTGTTCATGGTAGGAAATTCTGAGGGACAGGATTCATCAATATTTGGAAAGGCAGGGTTTAATTAATACTCCACATGATTTTGCTATGAGGAGAGCACATCTGAAAATAGAAATGGACTGAATTTTTGAAGAGGCAACAGACAAAATGTATTGATGAGTTAATGTGGTTGATGAAGTTGACATGAACTTCCTCTGAACAGTGGTGTCCCATAGTGATTAGTGTGAGCACACTTGTTATTAATGATCTGCATGTGAAAGGAGATGCCATTAATAAACCTGTAGATGATTCAAAAATTGACAGTTTTGAGATAATGAGAAGGATAGTTTTTTGATTCAGGGCAAAATTGATGAGTTAGTATGATGGGAACAGGAAAGGCAGATGGAATTTCATGTGCTAAGTTTGATGTGTTGCACTTTGGGAGGATTAATAAGGGAAGAACATATACAGTGAATGGTAGGGTCCAGGGGAGTTTTCAGGAAGAGAGGAACAACAGAACCTCTGTGTGCCAAGTCTAAAGGTCCCTGATGCTGACAAATGTTAGATAAGGTGGTTAAGAAGGTGTTGTAAGACATGGATATGACCAAAGAAAAAGTGTCTGGAGTCACTTAGTGCTTCAGTGCAGGAGTGTTTATTAGGTACATCAAAAATCAAACTTACAAAAAATAGTGAAAAGAAAAATGCCAATATTTACAAAATGTTATCTACCAGAAAAAACAATTATAGCTCCATACTTACTTTTGTCCAGTGTGAACTCTGGGCAGCCCCTATCTCTCTTTCCAGCTGAGGGCGAAGAGTTATTTTTAGGCTCTATGACATACAATCGTTAATTACCCACAAAGTTAAGACTACACATGAATAACACAATGTAATTACAATCACATTACAAAATATACAGAAATATATACCTTAATGCAGTATACAAACAATATATACAGATTTACATTTCCCCATTACTAAAATAAAGGAATATTCAATTGCGTATGGCGGGAAAGGCACCATAAAACCAACCTGAGTGCATTAGCTTAGTTTAGGAGCCATTCTGATAATATATCAGGAAGACGTTGAAGTGAGTGCATGCAGCACATTGACAGAAAATGACAAGGCAATGTTTGTGTGTGTGTGGATGCTCGTGTGTAAAGAGTGTGTTTACCAAGTGCTCTCTGTCACAGAAGGCACATGGGATAATTATCTTCATTAGCTGGAGCATAGAATACATGACAAATTGTACGAATGTTATTGGACAATTTTATAGAACATTCATTAGGTCACAGCTGTAGTTCTGGTTACTAGAATCTGGAGATAGTGCACAGGAGATTCACCAAAGTTCGAAGCAAATTTCTTATCAAAGTACATTTATGTCACCATACACAGCCCTAAGATCTGTTTTTGTGATGGCATCTTCAATATATCCAAGAAGCGCACTAGAATCAAAGGCCATACCCAGCAGGATGGACAAACAACCAATGTCCAAAAGACAACAAACTGTATATACAAAAGAAAAAATAAAGCAATAAATATCGAGATCATGAGATGAAGTGTCCTTGAATGTGAGTCCATAGGTTATGGGAACAGTTCAGTGATGTGGTGAGAGAAATTGAGTAAAGTTGGCTTGTTCAAGAGCTGGATGATTGAGGGGGGAAAACTGTTCCTGGACCTGGGATTTCTGTACCTTCTTCCTGATGGCAGGAGTGAGAAGAGAGCATGGCCTGGATGATGGATGCTGTTTTCCTGTGAGAACTCTCCGTGTAGATGTGCTCAGTGGTGGGGAGGGCTTTATCTGTAAAGAACTGAACCATATTAACTTCTTTTTGTAGGATTTTCTGTTCAAAAGCATTGGTATTTCTGTACCAGGCCATGATACAATCATTTAATATACTCTCAACAACAGATCCATGTCAATATTTTAGATGTCATGCTGATTCTTTGCAAACTCCAAAGGAAGTAGAGGCACTGCTGTGCTTTCTTTATAACTGCACTCATATGCTTGGCCTGGGACAGATCCTCTGGATAACACTGAAGAGTTTAAAATTGCTCACCCTCTCTAGTTCTGACCTTCTGTTGAGGACCAACCACATTTTGAGAGGTTGGTAATGAAATGTATCAACTCTTGCCTGAGAAGCGACTAGGATCCACTCCAATTTGCTGAGCAGCACAACAGGTTCACAACAGATGCCATTTCATTAGCTCTTCACTCAACCCTGGAACATCTAGACCAGGATATGTAATGGGATGGAACGTATCAATAATGATGAAAAGCTTGTTTTTTTTTCCCTTGGAGAGGAGGGGGGCTGAGGGGGTGACACATTCACATGGAGACCTCTTATTTTCACATAGTCCCTACACTGCTAGCAGAAGCCCTTCCAGATGATGAGGCTGGTGCAGAATGTGATCTACAGAACCTCCAGCTCTGTACATCTGGTACTCCCAAACAAAGGTTCAAGCAGTGACAATGGAAGATACCAGTAGAACAACCATTATGTTGGATATTCCTAACATTATTTTGTTAATGCGGAATAATCCTTAAAACTTGTCCTAATTTTGAACAGTCTACTTCAGCCCAGGAACTAATAACTGTTATGTTGCGTTGATATTCATGGCAGGTATATTCTTGTTAAGTTTAATGTGAGGGAGGGGAAGACTATATTCTGTTGTGCACTTTACTGCGATTGTCTCTCTGAGTTGCCACAGTGATTGATTATCAAGGGAGTTGTGGAGAGAAAACTGAAGATAGCTGCATGCTAATGATCAAGCACATGTTGCCCTCTCCGCATTAGTTATAACAAAGGTTATTACATTGAGGATTTAAATAACTGATGACATTAGTCAGGGAAAGAGGTAGGCAATGCCTAAGAAATAGAAATCACTGACATGTTGGGTGTAAATCATTGACACTCTTAAAAGCACTATATAATGGTAATTCTTTCTTTATCTCTGAACCACATAATATGATAAGTTTTTATCTGCAATTTGAGAAGGATAAGGGCAGATTGGAGGTGTCAGTGTTGCAGTTGAACAGGGGAAACTATGGAGCCATGAGGGAGGAGCTGGCCAAAGTTAACTGGATGGATATCCTAGCAGAAAAGACAGTGGAACAGCAATGGCAGGTATTCTTGGGAATAATGCACAAGGTGCAAAATCAGTTCATCCCCCGGAGTAGGAAGGATTCAAAGGGGGGGAAAGGGGCCACAGTGGTTGACAAAGGAAGTCAGAGATTGCATAGCATTAAAAAAAAGGAAATATGACAGAGCTAAGGTGAGTGGGAGGACAGATGATTGGGAAATTTTTAAGGAACAACAGAACTTAACTAAAAAGGCAATACGGGGAGAAAAAATGAGGTACGAAGCTAGCCAGGAATATAAAGGAGGATAGCAAAAGCTTTTTTAGATATGTGAAGAGAAAGAAAATAGTTAAGAACAATGTTGGGCCCTTGAAGAATGAATTGGGTGAAATTGTTCTGGGAAACAGAGAAATAGCAGAAGAATTTAATAAGTACTTTAGATCTGTCTTCACTAGGGAAGACACAAGCAATCTCCCAGATGTATGGATGGGCCAAGGACATAGAGTAACAGAGGAAATGAAATAGATTGACATTAGGAAGGAAACGGTGATGAGTAGACTGATGGGACTGAAGGCTGACAAATCCCCAGGTCCAGATGGTCTGCATCCTAGGGTACTAAAGGAGGTGGCCCCGGAAATTGCGGATGCATTGGTAATCATTTTCCAATGTTCCTTAGATTCAGGATCAGTTCCTGAGGATTGGAGAATGGCTAATGTTATCCCACTTTTTAAGAAAGGAGGGAGGGAGAAAACAGAGAACTATCGTCCTGTCAGCCTAACATCAGTAGTGGGGAAGATGCTAGAGTCCATTATTAAAGATGAAATAGTGGCATATCTAGATAGCAGTGATAGGATTGGGCCAAGCCAGCATGGATTTACCAAGGGCAAATCATGCTTGACTAATCTATTGGAGTTTTTCGAGGATGTAACCAGGAAGTTAGACAAGGGAGATCCAGTGGATGTAGTGTACCTCGATTTTCAGAAGGCATTTGATAAGGTTCCACATAGGAGATTGGTGGGTAAAATCAAAGCTCATGGCATTGGGGGGAAGATATTGACATGGATAGAAAACTGGTTGGCAGATAGAAAGCAAAGTGTAATGGTGAATGGGTGTTTCTCGAAATGGCAGGTGGTGACTAGTGGGGTGCCACAGGGCTCGGTATTGGGACCACAGCTGTTTACAATTTACATCAATGATTTAGATGAAGGCATTGAAAATAACATCAGCAAGTTTACTGATGATACTAAGCTGGGTGGCAGTGTGACATGTGATGAGGATGTTAGGAGAATTCAGGGTGACTTGGATAGGCTGAGTGAGTGGGCAGATACTTGGCAGATGACGTTTAATGTGAATAAGTGTGAGGTTATCCACTTTGGGAGTAAGAACAGGAAGGCAGATTATTATCTGAACGGTGTAGAGTTAGGTAAGGGAGAAATACAAAGAGATCTAGGAGTCCTTGTTCATCAGTCACTGAAGGTGAATGAGCAAGTGCAGCAGGCAGTGAAGAAGTCTAATGGAATGTTGGCCTTTATACAAAGGGAATTGAGTACAAGAGCAAGGAAATCCTCTTGCATTTGTACAGGGCCCTGGTGAGACCACACCTGGAGTATTGTGTCCACGGTTAAGGAAGGACATCCTGGCTATAGAGGAAGTCTATAGTAGATTCACAAGGTTAATTCTTGGGATGTCCGGACTATCTTACGCAGAGAGGTTGGAGAGACTGGGCTTGTACACGCTGGAATTAAAGAGATTAAGAGGAGATCTGATTGCAATTTATAAGATTATTAAGGGATTGGACAAGATAGAGGCAGGAAATATGTTCCAGATGCTGGGAGAGTCCAGTACCAGAGGGCATGGTTTGAGAATAAGGGGCAGGTCATTTAGGACAGTGTTAAGGTAAAACTTCTTCTCCCAGAGAGATGTGGGGGTCTGGAACGCACTGCCTCGGAAGGCAGTGGAGGCCAATTCCCTGGATGCTTTCAAGAAGGAGCTAGTTAGGTATCTTATGGATAGGGGAATCAAGGGATATGGGGACAAGGCAGGAACCGGGTATTGATAGTAGATGATCAGCCATGATCTCAGAATGGCGGTGCAGGCTCGAAGGGCCGAACGGTCTACTTCTGCACCTATTGTCTATTGTCTATTGTCACAATCATTCCAATGTTCTGAATTTTATTTATTTATTAGGATTCATAAAGTACAAGCAGCATTTTCTAAGTCAGGAATAATTAGCTGTTTTATAAATAGAACTGACATGGTTTCTGGGAAAAACAAATATCTTTACCGCCATGTGCCTGAGATCAGTCTCAAGCAAAACATTTCTCAATTTTTTAAATTCTTACGGAATTTGAGTACTTTCAAAAATTTTGGCATTCAAGATCATGAGGGAAAGCTTGCACTCCAATTACATTTATGGAATGTTATCTTGAAGTTACCTCACTTTAGTTTTAAAATTTAAGTTATTTTCCACAAATGTGGTTCTCAGACATCGGTCAATTTCATGAGTTCATTTTGCTCTAAGACCTCATTTCTTTCAGCTCACAGGAGTAACAAAGTGAGGCAAAAATCAAAACCAAAACCACTACTCACTCATCTTTCTTTTCACATTCCTTCAAAGCATGAACCTAAATACAGGGACTGTTCACTTTCTATAAATCTCAGGCCAGATTCTTCTGTAGCTAATAAAGAATGGCTGGCATTTACATAGTGTTTTTCACCAACCCAAAACAGATTGTGGCTAATGACATACTTGTGAAATGTAATTGTGACTGTAGCATAAAAATATATGTAAGTTTGTTTATGAATAAACGGTGGTAAAATAATCCAAATTCCTTTGCTTTATAACATTGAGGTAAATATTGGTCAGAAATTCTCTTTCTTTGAATTCTACCACAGGATCCTTTATATCTCATTTGGAAGACAACTCCTCTGACCAGGTAGCTCTCTGTCAGTATTGAACTTGCTTTCAGTCCCCACCCCCTCCACATAGAGAACCCCACTGACCAAGCCTGAGTTGATAGTGCACTGCAGTGAGGGATCCTTACTGTGCTTTCTGGATAACGTCCTGGGAAGCTCTCACTTAGCTGTGCCTTATATGGTCAATAGGTCTAAAATGAAAGCCTCACTTCTTCAAACTTGTAACACTTCCCAAATCCACTAATGACATTTTTGACACATTCTTCTCAGGAGTAGAGGCTGTCCTGGGAAACTCTTGGCTGTGCTAACAACTCCTCACCCAAGGTATCTGAAATATTTTACTTTACCTAAATATTCATGACTAAGTTACCCCAATGCTCTAAAAGCACCGCAGAACTTACACCCCCAAACACCTGAGGTGCTCACAACCCCAGAAAAACTTAGGTCAGATTAGAAGCATTGGAAGTCCAGAACAAGGATTCGGGTGGGAAAACAGGGCAGACTCATCATACACCAGTGATAGGACAGTACAAACGTGGGTGCTGGAGACAGCAGAGACCTTGCACATCACCCGGCTCTCCAGTATGCCTAAACAATTCATCAATGTTTATAAGAGAAATTAAAGATAATATGAAATCAAAAGAAAATATCTGTGGCATCCAGAAATAGCAAGCCTGAGAATTGGGCATCCATAAGAAATTAAGAAATAGGAGCAGGAGTCAGCCATCTGGCTGGTTGAGCCTGCTCTGTCATTCAATAAGATCATGGCTGATCTCATGGACTCATCTCCACCAACCTGCCCTTTCCCCATAACCCTTAATTCCCCTACTATACAAAAATCTATCCATCCTTGTCTTATATATATATTTAATGAGGTAGCCTCCACTGCCTCATTGGGCAGAGAATTCCACAATTCACCATTCTCTGGGAAAAGCATTTCTCCTCATCTCCATCCTAAATTTACTCCCCTGAATCTTGAGGCTGAGTCCCTTAGTTCTAGTCTCACCTACCAGTGGAAATAACTTTCCTGCCTCTGTCTTATCTATCCCTTTCATAATTTTATATGTTTCTATAAATCTCTTCTCATCCTTCTGAATTCCAGTGAATACAGTCTCAGGTGACTCAATCTCTCCTCATAGTCTAACCCCCTCATTTCTGGAATCAGCCTGGTGAATCTGCTCTGCACCACCTTCAAAACCAATATATCCTTATCCAATATGGATAAATATATGGAAAGTCATTGTGACAAATCCATTGGTACTGTTGAGCATGTGATTAATTGCTGTTGCATATTTCGCTTTCCAGAAGGCTTTCAATAGTGCCTGCATTGAAGATTGCTTTCCATGGATAGAGCATATGGAATTAGGAAGCCATACATCAACATGGATGGAGAAAATTGTGAAGTAATGGATCCTGCACAAGGTGTCAGGGACAGTAGAGACAGTTGCATGACCTCTAGTTATAGAAACATTGAAAACCTACAGGACAATACAGGCCCTTTGGCCCACAAAGCCGTGCCAAACATGTACTTACTTTAGAAATTACCGAGGGTTACTCATAGCCCTCTATTTTTTTAAGCTCCATGTACTCCATGGAAGCTATGGAGAGGGTGCAGAGGAGATTTACCAGGATGTTGCCTGGTTTGGAGAACAAGTCATATGAAGCAAGTTTAGCAGAGTTGGGACTTTTCTCTTTGGAGCGTAGAATAATGTGAGGGGACTTGATAGAGGTCTACAAGATTATGAGAGGCATAGATAGGGTGGATAGTCAGTACCTGTTTCTCAGGGCATCAATAGCAAACACCAGAGGGCATATGTACAAAATTAAAGGAGGGAAGTTTAGGGGGGACATCAGGGGTAAGTTTTTTTACACAAAGAGTTGTGAGTGCCTGGAATGACTTGCCAGGGATGGTGGTGGAGGCTAAAACATTAGGGGTATTTAAGAACCTCTTGGACAGGCACATGGATGAAAGAAAAATGGAAGGTTATGGGGTAGTGCGGGTTTAGTACTTTTTTTTAAGGATTATATGGGTCGGCACAACATGGAGGGCTGAAGGGCCTGTACTGTGCTGTAGTGTTCTATGGTTCTATGGTTAAGGAGAGGTGGAATGGTCAGGGAAAATGTCATGGCAGTGCTCTGTCAGGACAGATTGGAGCGCTTGATCAGTGAGACGTTATGGATGGAACTGAGAAGTAAGAAATGTATGACCACGTTAATGGAACTTTATTCCAGACCACCCAACAGTCCTAGAGATTTAGAGGAACAAATTTGAAAAGAGATTTTGGACAGTTGCAAGAAATATAAGGTTTTTAAAGTGGGTGATTTCAACTTTCCACATATTGACTGGGACTTCCATACTGTAAAAAGACTAGATGGGAGAGAGTTTGTCAAATGTGCTCAGGAAAGTTTCCTTCATCAGCATGTAGAAATCCCAATGAGCGAGCGTGCGATATTGGATCTGTTATTAGAAGATGAGGCAGGACAGGTGATAGAAGTTTGTATAGGGGCGCACTTTGCATCCAGTGACCACAATGCCATTAGTTTCAAAATAAATATGCAAAAAGATAGTTCTGGTCCCCAGATTGAGATTCTATGTTAGAGAAAGTCGAATTATGAAGGTATCAGAAATGGTCTAGCAAGTGTGTATTGGGACAGGCTGCTTTCTGGCAAAGGTATGCTTGGTAAGTGGAAGGCTCTCAAAAGTGAAATTTTAAGAGTAGGAAGCTTGTATGTGCTTGCCAGAATAAAAGGTAAAGATAACAAATGTAGGGAACCTTGGTTTTCAAGAGATATTGAGGTCCCAGTTAAGAGAAAAAGGAGGTGCGTAGAAGGTATAGGCAAGTAGGAACAAATGAGGTGCTATTGGAGTATAAGAAATGCAAGAGTACACTTAAGAACGAAATTCAGAAGGCTAAAAGAAGGCATGAGGTTGCTCAAGCAGACAAGTGAAGGAGAATCCCAAGGGATATGTTAAGAGGAAAAGGATTGCAAAGGACAAAATTGTCCTTGGGAAGACCAGAATGGTAATCCATGTGTGGATTCAAAGCAAATGGGGGAGACCTTAAATGAATTCTTTGCATCTGTATTTACTCAGGAGATGGACACAGAGGCTATAGACAAAAGAAAATGCGGCATCAACTTCATGGACCCTGTACAGATTACAGAGGAGATGTTGGCTACCCTAGGTAAATCAGGGTGGATAAATCACCAGGGCATGACAAGGTGTTCCCTCAGACCCTACAGAAAGCAAGTGCAGAAATTACCAAGGTCCTAGCAGAGATAGTTAAACCATCCTCAGCGACAGGAGAGGTACCAGAGGATTGTTGTTCCACCGTTTAAAAAAGGCTGAAAACAGAAACAAGGAAATTTGGTGCAAGGAATATCTGGTGAGTCTGGCATCATTTTTGGGAAAGTCATTGGGAGGTATTCTAAGGGACCAGATATACAACTGTCACACTCACGCGATAGTCTGGTGTATCTCTAGGGGAAAATCCGTCCACCTGCCAAACTGTGTCTCCCGTATACGTGGATGCTGTGAAATGCACACTGGTACAAACTCGCACACACAATATCAAACCGCACACCATGTACGTTTACAGAATACACTTTATAAATCTTACTAGAACTAAGTGATTAATAGTGATACAATATATATGAAAAAAAGGAAAAGAAAGAAAAGGCACCAAAACTTGTCAGGGTTCAGTCATTTCGTGCACAATCGTTGGAGCTCAACCATCGAAATCTTCGGTCCACTATTTGATCTTCTCCTACCTCCACGACCCGCTGCCTGGGACCAACCTCGGTGGTCGACCAGAGTGCATCCAGTACCATCCGCATTCTTCGCGATCTCCCCTCCAACTCCCCAAAAGTCCACGCAACACTAGCTTACAGACCCACAAGAAAGAATAACATCTATCTCAATTGGTTAACAAATGAGTACAATTCTAGTTATCAGTAATTATAACCCAAACAAGCTGCGAGAGAAAGCACTCTCTCACCAGTTACCATAACAAAGAAGCATTCTTACTTTTAACAGCCATTTTCATTAACTTACGCAGTAACACAAAGAACCTCCTTACACTCTCCCCATACCAACAAAGGTCATGCCCTCATGACGTTAACAGAGTTCCCCAATGCTCCTTGCGAGACACAAAACCCAACCCAGGTGCAGAAAGCAGTGACATAACTTCCCGGGGCAGTAGAGATCACACTCGGTTCTCCTGGCGCTGCATAGGTCAATCATTCCGGGGTGTGCCCACTTCTCTGAGACCTCCGTACCTCCTCTGCCGACCCTTCCGGCTCAGACACCACTGGGGACACCACAGGTCTACCTGTCGGATCCTCACCCTCTCCCTCACTGGGATGTCTCTTCACCTGAGAGTCCTCTGTCTCATGTTCGGGTTCCACCCTGTCTCCCTCCAATGCCGGCTGTATCTCAGTCTGCCCCTCAACACCCTCCCTCCTCTCACCTAACTCAATGGGGGAAGAGCCAGGAGCCTCTTCTTCCGGTACTGGGGAATTAGCGAACGGAAACCGGTGCCACACATCTGAGTCATTGTCTTCCGAATCGGTATTCCTTTCCGGGTTGAGGACTGGTCCCGTCTCTTCCACAGCGGGCTCTTCCCTTGCCCCACGCCCTCGCAGAGTCTTCGTACTAGGTGTAACCTCCCACTCGGACTCTTCCCTTGCCCCACGCCCTCGCAGAGTCTTCGTACTAGGTGTAACCTCCCACTCGGACTCTTGATCCACCTGCACTTCTTGACCCAGGAGCAACAGGTGGTTCCAATGGAGTACCTTGACAGGCCCCTTCCCATCCTCTGGTCTCACCCGATAAACAGGTAGATTCGGCATCTGACTCTCAGCGATCTGCCCAGTGATCTGCCAACATGTGCTTACCAGGTAGTCCCAAATTCTGTATAAGGACCTTGTCTCCCGGTAATAGTTGGGCAAACTTCACTTTCTGATCATACCTCCTCTTATTCCTGTGATTCTGCTTGGTGGCCGCCGCCTCAGCCAACTTGTACGCCCTTTTCAACTCTCTCCTCATATCAGACACATACTTCAGATAGTGCTTCGAAGGTAATTCACCCGCCTCAGTCCCAAAACATGCCAGTGGGCAACCTCGCTTCCCGCCCGCACATCATATAATAGGGCGAGTACCCTGTAGCGTCATTGTGAGTACAATTGTAACAGTGAACCAAATGCCCAATGTGCCGACTCCACTTACTTTTCTGACCAATCTCCAGAGTCCTGAGCATATCCAATAGGGTCTGGTTAAACCTCTTGGGCTGAGGATCACCCTGCGGGTGATAGGGTGTGGTCCTGGATTTCTCAACCTTCTGGGGTCTTGGCCAGGTGGTCACTGCGTCTATCTTAGCCAGATCAGTAGCCACTCCCTTTGGCGAAATTATGTGGCCAACACAGCCGACCGACAGATTACAGAACTGGTATTTGTCCAGGGAAAGTTTCAACCCTTCCTCCTTAAGCCGGCTTAACACCTTCAGCAGCCTGTCCTCATGTTCCTCCAAAGTAGATCCAAACACTATCAGATCCTCCAGATACACCAGCACCTCAAGCAGGTTCATATCCCCCACAGTCCTCTCCATGAGGGTCTGAAAGGTGGCTGGGGCCCCAGATATGCCTTGGAGCATTCATTCGAACTGAAAGAACCCCAGCGGGCAGATAAAGGCTGTCTTCTCTTTATTGGCCTCACTCATCGGGATCTGGTAATATCCACTCCTCAAGTCCAGCACACTAAACCACTTCGCTCCACTCAGGCAGGCCAGCATGTCTTCGACCCTTGGGACGGTATACTGGTCAGGGACAGTGCACCGGTTCAAAATCCTAGAGTCCACACACATGCCTACCCTTCCGTTCTTCTTCCGGGCCACTACTATTGGGGATGCATAGGGGCTTTGGGACTCAGCGATGATTCCAGTTTCCTTCAACCTGCACAAGTGCTGCCGCACATCTTCCACATCTGCAGGGGCCAGTCGCCGTGACCCCTCTCTGAACAGGGTGTCCTCAGTCACTCAGATGGTGACTTGGATGCAAGTGCTCTTGGAGCAACCCACATCAAACTTGCCAAGAGAAACGACATCTTCCAGCTTCATCTTCTCCACCAGCCTGCGTTTCCACTCTGGCGACACAGGAGAATCCCCAAAGTTAAAGGCCTCAACGGTCAGCTTTCCTCTGTTTTCCAATCCTTCCCCCTTAGTGGGCCTCACAGGGGTGCTAGACATTATCGTCACCGGGAACAAATGCGCCAGCAGCATCCCTCTCTTACAGGTGATTTCTCTCTCCATGGTGTTCCTGACACTCACGGCTATCTGCCTTGCATGTACCACCGAGGGCCTCTGCACTCCATGTCTCACCAACACCCCAACCGGAATTTGTGTCTCCCCCTCGAGATCTTCCGGGGCATCTACTAACAGGGCTTCGCCCGCCGGCACTCCGGGAAATCTGGGGGTCCCCATTACTAGTGCCACCTCCCCTGGCCGTATCACTTTAGGTCTCGTCTGAGTACACCACACTGTCTCTCGTTTGCACTCAGGATCCAGCCCTTGGGGGTCCCCCACTTCTTTGAACACCGCCCGAAACACTGGGTGTACCAAGGGGGTCTCCAAAAAGTTCTCCCCCGCCTTCTCCTTACAGGCTCCCAGGAGGCGTCGCACAAGGGGGGAGTTAGTCCCCACCAGGAGGGCAGCACCACCGGTTTCCACTGGGTCCGGACACACACACCAACACCAACATCTCAAGAGCTTTAGACACTCCCACATCGCCCTCCGAGAATTCCAATCTCACTGACAGGTACCCATTGTATGGATAATCACCCTCACTTACACCCCAAATCTTCAGTGCATTAAATGGGGTTACTGGCAAGTACTTGAGACATTTGTTGTAGAACGACCAGTACAACAAGGTAACCTGCGATCCTGTGTCGAGGATCCCTTTTGCATTAATTCCTTCTATCTGGAGGCACACGCTGGAACGGGGTCGCACCAGCCCAGCCAGAATAAAGGCTTGGGCTTTCAGTGGTCCTCTGGCTGATTTCTGGGAACCTGTTCCTCAAGAGACTTCAATCCATTCCCTCACTGAGTCTCTTCTAAGTTTCCCAACACCTCTCCCTTCTTAGTCGCCTGGGGGGCTTACCTTGTCTCTCACAATCCCTCCGAAAATGTCTCTCTTCCCCACAGCTGTAGCACATCCCTGGCCACTCACATTCCCACCAGAAATGCCCCTCTTTCCCACAGTTATAGCACATGCTACCTGCCGCCCCTCCTCTCCTCTGCCTGCCACTCCCAGCCCACTGTGCGGGTCATCCCCTGAAGGGGGTACTCTCCCTGTCCATCCCCTCAAACGGGGGGGCCCCTACTCCCCTGGGACCCCTTGGGTTTCTCGGTACTCAACCTGACCACCACTTCCTGTACCGCTGAGGATCGCCCCCGGTGGCCCGAGCCCCTTTTTCGGCCCAATGCGCTCTCTTCCTCCCGCACCTCTCTAATCAGCTGCCTGAATGATGGAGGGGGGCTCTTTTTATAGGAGTGCCAGAGACTCCGAGCCACCTTGTCCTCCTCCAGGGAACCACTAAATATCTGACTCGCCACTTCGTCCACCTTCGCTAACCCCCGGCACCACAACCCAGTAAGCACTCTCACCAGCCGAAATATGTATTCTGAGAACTTTTCCCCTCTACCCTCCTCCATGTGGCTAAAAGCTCCCAAGGATCCCCAGACATTCCAAACGTTCCCTCCAAAGCTTCTAAATACTCTGCCAGTGAAGCTGAGGGCTGTTCAGCTTTTAGCTCCCGGATGACTCCGGCTGCCCCACCCTTCCCACCAATCACTGTCTCTTTTCCTCATCCGACCTCTAACAACTCTAACAACAGGGACGTGTTTTTGATCCAGGTATCATAGTCCACCTCCCCTTCCGGGGTAGGCGTGGCTCCTGAGAAAACCCTCAGCTTTGGCTGTGGCCTCTCAGCCCCTCTCACCAGGGAATTAAGGGTAGCTGCCAGCTCGGAGGCCTTCCCTCTAGCTGGGGGGTGGGGCCTGGCCAAGCCTTCCCATTCTGACCCCCCCCCCCCCCACGACTGGTTATTGACACCTCCCCGGAGTCACATCTAGCTCCTCCTCCAGTGTCCCTCACCTTCGTCCTCTGGGAGGGTGTGGAGGCCCCACAGCCCCGCCTCCCCCGGGACGCTGACTGTCGCTGGCAGTTCCAACGTCATAATGTCAGCACTCATACGAACCAACACCCAGGTAGATTCCACTTCTTTACCGCACCTTCTAGCTACCAGTTCTACCTGCCCCATAACTTTGACCAAACTCAACCCCCGCACTAATGCACCTTCCAAAATGCTGAAATCCACCCCGCTTAACACACACGCATAATTCACTGGTACGTCCTCTAACTCACACCAATCTATAATCTTATCTCGATCCATCTCCACACTACTTAACGTGGTGATTTACACAGCTTACCAGAAATTCAATCCCAGACAAGCCCCCATAAATGTAATGCTCACGCGATCGGCTGGTGTAAGTCTAGGGGAAAATCTGTCCACCCGCCAAACCATGTCTCCTGTATACCTGAATGCTGTGAAATGTACACTGGTACAAACTCGCACACACAATATCAAACCGCACACCATGTACGTTTACAGAATACACTTTATAAATCTTACTAGAACTAAGTGATTAATAGTGATACAATATATATGAAAAAAAGGAAAAGAAAGAAAAGGCACCAAAACTTGTCAGGGTTCAGTCATTTCGTGCACAATCGTTGGAGCTCAACCATCGAAATCTTCGGTCCACTATTTGATCTTCTCCTACCTCCACGACCCGCTGCCTGGGACCAACCTCGGTGGTCGACCAGAGTGCATCCAGCACCATCCGCATTCTTCGCGATCTCCCCTCCAACTCCCCAAAAGTCCACGCAACACTAGCTTACAGACCCACAAGGAAGAATAACATCTATCTCAATTGGTTAACAAATGAGTACAATTCTAGTTATCAGTAATTATAACCCAAACAAGCTGCGAGAGAAAGCACTCTCTCACCAGTTACCATAACAAAGAAGCATGGCTTAGTGGGTGGTAGGTCATGTCTAACCAATCTTATAGAGTTTTTCGAGGAAGTTACCAGGAAAGTGAATTAAGAGAAGATAGTGAATGTTGTCTACATGGACAAGGCATTTGACAAGGTCCCACATGGGAGGTTGGTCAAGAAGGTTCAGTTCCTCAGCATTCAGGATGAGGTAGTAAATTGGATTGGATATTGGCTTTGTGGGAGAAGCCAGAGAGTGGTAGTGGATGGTTGCCTCTCTGGCTGGAGGCCTGTGACTAGTGGCATGCTGTAGGGATCGATGATGAGTCCTTAGTTGTTTGTCATCTATATTGAAGATCTGGATGATAATATGGTGAACTGGATCAACAAATTTGCAGAAGACACCAAGATTGGGGGTGTAGTGGACAGTGAGGAAGGCTAGCATGGCTTGGAGAGGGATCTGCATCAGATGGAAAAAATGGGCTGAAAAAAATGCAGATGGAATTTAATGCAGACAAGTATGAGGTGTTGCACTTTGGTAGGACCAACTGAAGTTGGTCTTACACAGTGAATGGTAGGGCTCTGAGGAGTGTGGTAGAACAAAGGGATCTGGAAATACAGGTCCATAATTCATTGAAAGTGGTGCACCTATTTTTTTCTCTAAACAGTGCCTCAATATCTTTTGAAAGCCAAGGTTCCCTACACTTAATATCTTTACCTTTAGTTCTTACAGGCACGTACATGCTTTGTACTCTCAAAGTATCATTTTTGAAGGCCTCCTACTTTCCAAGTATAGCTTTTTCAGAAAACAGCCTGTCTCAATCCACACTTGCCAGATCACCTCTGATATTATCAAAATTGGCCTTTCTCCAATTTAGAATCTCAACACACAGAGCAGGCCAATCTTGTTGCATATTTACTTTGAAACTAATGGAATTGTGGTCACTGAATTGTTGCTTGTCAGAGAAAATATTACAGCGGTGCTCTGGCAGGATAGATTAGAGGGCTCATCTAGGGAGACTATTTGGGTGGAATTGAGGAATGGGAAAGGTGCAGTAACACTTATAGGGGTGTATTATAGACCACCTAATGAGGAGTGAGAATTGGAGGAGCAAATTTGCAAGGAGATAGCAAATTGTGATTGTGGGAGATTTTAATTTTCCACATAGACTGGGAAGCTGATACTGTAAAAGGGATGGATGGTTTGGAGTTTGTGAAATGTGTGCAGGATAGTTTTTTGCAGCAATACATAGAGGTACCAACTATAGAAGGGGCAGTGTTGGATCTCCTGTTAGGGAATGAGATAGGTCAAGTAGGGAAGTTATGGAAACTATGACGATTAAAGAGGAGGAAGTACTGGCGCTTTTAAGGAAAATAAAATCTCCAGGTCCTGACAGGATATTCCCCAGGACCTTGAGGGAAGTTAGTGTAGAAATAGCAGGGGCTCTGACAGAAATATTTCAAATGTCATTAGAGATGGGGATGGTGCTGGAGGATTGGTGTATTGCTCATGTGGTTCCATTGTTTAAAAAGGGTTCTAAGAGTAAACCTAGCAATTATAGGCCTGTCAGTTTGACGTCAGTGGTGGGTAAATTAATGGAAAGTATTCTTAGAGATGTTATATATAATTATCTGGATAGACAGGGTCTGATTAGGAACAGTCAACATGGATTTGTGCATGGAAGGTCATGTTTGACAAAACTTATTGAATTTTTGAAGAGGTTATGAGGAAAGTTGACGAGGATAAAGCAGTGGATGTTGTCTATATGGACTTCAGTATGGCCTTTGACAAGGTTCCACACGGAAGGTTAGTTAGGGAGGTTCAATTGTTAGGTATTAATATTGAAGTAGTAAAATGGATTCAACAGTGGCTGGATGGGAGATGCCAGAGAGTAGTGGTGGATAACTGTTTGTCAGGTTGGAGGCCGGTGACTAGTGGTGTACCTCAGGGATCTGTACTGGGTCCAATGTTGTTTGTCATATACATTAATGATCTAGATGATGGGGTGGTAAATTGGATTAGTAAGTATGCAGATGGTACTAAGATAGGTGGCGTTGTGGATAATGAAGTAGGTTTTCAAAGCTTGCAGAGGGATTTAGGCCAGTTAGAAGAGTGGGCTTAAAGGTGGCAGTTGGAGTTTAATGCTGTGAGGTGCTACATTTTGGTAGGAATAATCAGAATAGGACATACATGGTAAATGGTAGGGCATTGAAGAATGCAGTAGACCAGAGTGATCTAGGAATAATGGTGCATAGTTCCCCTGAAGGTGGAATTTCATGTGGATAGGGTGGTGAAGAAAGCTTTTGGTATGCTGGCATTTATAAATCAGAGCATTGAGTATAGGAGTTGGGATGTAATGTTAAAATTGTACAAGGCATTGGTAAGGCCAAATTTGGAGTATTGTGTACAGTTCTGGTCACCGAATTATAGGAAATATGTCAACAAAATAGAGTACAGAGAAGATTTACTAGAATGTTACCTGGGTTTCAGCACCTAAGTTACAGAGAAAGGTTGAACAAGTTAGGTCTTTATTCTTTGGAGTGTAGAAGGTTGAGGGGGGGACTTGATAGAAGTATTTAAAATTATGAGGGGGATAGATAGAGTTGACGTGGATAGGCTTTTTCCATTGAGAGTAGGGGAGATTCAAACAAGAGAACATGAGTTGAGAGTTAGGGGGCAAAAGTTTAAGGGTAACACAAGGGGGAATTACTTTACTCAGAGAGTGGTAGCTGTGTGGAATGAGCTTCCAATAGAAGTGGTAGAGGCAGGTTCGGTATTGTCATTTAAAGTAAAATTGGATAGGTATATGGACAGAAAAGGAATGGAGGGTTATGGGCTGAGTGCGGGCAAGTGGGACTAGGTGAGAGTAAGCATTCGGCACAGACTAGAAGGGCCGAGATCTCCTGTTTCTGTGCTTTAATGGTTATATGGTTATATGAATGCAATGGGTTCTCCTACGCAAATGTCTGTCACCTGCCCTGTCTCATTCCCTAACAGCAGATCCAGTATTGTATGTTCTCACATTGGGACTTCTACATACTGATGAAGTTTGAGAAACTCTATCCCATCTAGTCCTTTTATAGTGTGGGACTACCAGTCAATATGTGGAAAGTTAAAATCACCTACTTTAACAACCACCTTGCCACAGTCAGCGGTCTCTCTACAAATTCCCACAGACTGTTGGGTGGTCTGTAATATAGCCAATAACGTCGTCATTCCTTCCTTATTTCTTAGTTCTACCCATAATACCTCAGTAGTGGAGTTCTACAGTCTGTCCTGATGGGGCACTGCCATGATATTTACCCTGACTAGTAATGTCACCCCTCCTCCTTTAATCCTTCCCCTCTATCATGTCTAAAACAACACTTCAGAATACTGAGCTCCCAGCCCTGCCTCTCCTGTGACCAAGTTTCACTAATGGCTAAAAAGTCTTAATTCCAGCTGTTGATCCGTGCCCTGAGCTTATCTGACTTTCTTCCAGATAATTCTTGCATTGAAATATATGCAGCTCAGGACACTAGTCACAGCATGCTCAACCTTTTGATTCCTGATTTTGTCTGCGGTCTTACCAACATCTGCCTTCACAACCTCTTCACTAACTGTTCTGGCACTCTGGCTCCCATCCCCCTGCAACTCTAGTTTAAATCCCACTGTGCAGCATTAACAGACCTTCTTACCGGGATATTAGTTCTCCTCTAACTGTCCCTGCTGTACAAGGTCCCACCTTCCCTGGAAGATAGCTGAATGATCCAACAATCTTATGCCCTTCCTCCTACCCCAATTCCTTAACCATGTGTTAAATTGTCTAAACTTCCTAGTTCTGGCCTCACTAGCACTTGGCATGGATAGCAATACTGATGTCATTACCATGGAGATCCTGCCCTTTAACTTAGCACAAAACTTTTGATGCAGAACCACTTGTCCTATCCATGTCATTGCCTACATGAACATAAAACATAGAAATCGGCAGCACATTACAGGCCTTTCAACCCACAATGTTGTACCGACCATATAACCTCTAGAAACTGCCTAGAATTTCCCTACCGTGTAGCATTCTATTTTCTAAGCTCCATGTATCTATCAAAGAGTTTATTAAAAGACCCTATTATATCCACCTCTACCACTGTCATTCCATGCACCTACCACCGTCTGTGTGAAAAACTTACCTCTGGACTGTACCTATTTCCAAGCACCTTAAAACTACGCCTCCTCACATTAGCCATTTCATCACTGAAAAAAGCTTCTGGCTATCCACACAATCAATGCCTCTCATCACCTTATACACCTCTCTCAGGTCAACCTCTCATCCTCTGTTGCTCCAAGGACAAAAGGACAAATTCACTCGACTTATTCTCTAAGGCATGGTCTTCAATCCAGGCAACATCCTTGTAGATGTCCTCTGCACTCTCTCTATAGTATCCATATCCTTCCTGTTGCGAGGTGACCAGAACTGTAAACAATACTCCAAGTGGGGTTTAACCAAGATCTTATATAGCTGTAACATTACCTCATGGCTCTTGAAACCAATCCCACGGTTGATGGAGGCCAACACACCAAATACCTTCTTAACAACACTGTCAATCTGCGCAGCAGCTTTTAGTCTTCTATGGACATGGACTCCAAGATCTCTCAGATCCACTACACTGCCAAGAGTCCAACTATGAATATTATATTCTGTCTCCAAAGTTGATCTACAAAAATTAATCACTTCACACTTATTTGTGTTGAACTCCATCTGCCACTTCTCAGCCCAGTTCTGCATCCTATCGATGTCCTGCTGTAACCTCTGACAACACTCCAGACTATCCACAACATCCCCAACTTTTGTGTCATCAGCAAATTTAATAGCCCACCCTTCCACTTCTTCATCCAGGTCATTTATTGAATTCACAAAAAGGAGGAATCCCAGAACTGAATCCTACTTCTCCCATCCCTATTGATGATGCAAAGATCATTGCCAGAGGTTCAGCAATCTCCTCCCTCACTTCCCACCGTAGCCTGGGGTATATCTCATCCAGACCCAGCGACCTCTCTACCTTAAAGCTTTCCAAAAGCTCCGGCATATCCTTTTTTTTAATGTCTGTACTGTATGCTTAAGTGTTTCAGTCTACTGTAAGTCATCCCCATAATTTCCAAGATCCTTTTTCTTGAAGCAAAGTATCATTGTACTTCCGCTACCTCCTCCAACTCTATGCGCATGTTTCCACTCTCGCATCTGATAGGTTTTATTCTTACACGGCTCATCCTCTTGCTCTTCACATACTTGTAGAATGTCCTGGGGTTTTCCTTAATCCTGCTCACCAAGGCCTTCTCATGGCCCCTTCCAGCTCACCAAATTTCATTCTTAAGCTCCTTCCTGGCAGTCTTGGAATTTTCTTTGGTCGAACAGTACCTAGTTTTTTGAACCTTTCGTAAACTTTTCTTTTCTTCTTAACTGGACTTTCTACATCCTTTGTACACCATGGTTCTTTTACCCTACCATCATTTCCCTGCCTCAATGGAACATACTGATGGAGAACACCATGAAATGTTTCCTGAACATTTGTCACATCTCTGCTCTGCATTTCCTTGCAAACATCTGCTCCTAATTTATGCTCCCAGGTTTCTGCTTAATGGCATCATATTCCCCCCTACCCCCAAATGTTTTCCCAAATTGTCTGCTCCTATTCCCTTCCAGCACTATGATAAAGGAGATGGAGTTGTGATCTCTACCTCCAGAATGCTCTCCCACCTGATCTGACACCTGACCAGGTTCATTTCCTAATAACGAATCAAGTACAGCCTCTCTCTAGTTGGTTTATCTACATATTGCATCAGGAAACCTTCCTGAACACAGCTAACAAACTCTATCCCATCCAACCCCCTTGTTCTAAGGAGATGCCAATCAATATTAGGAAAGTTAAAATCACCCATCAGAACAATCCTATTATTATTGCACCGTTCCAGAATCCGCCTCCTTATCTGCTCCTCGATGTCTCTATTACTATTGGGGATCTATACAAAACACCCAGTAGAGGTTCTTCTCCCTTCCTGGTTCTGACTTCAACCAACACTGACTCAGTAGACAATCCCTCCATGACTTCCTCCTTTTCTGCAGCTGTGATACTATCCCTAATTAGCAATGCCACACCCCCACCTCTTTTGCCTCTCTCCCTGTCCTTTTGGAAACATCTAAAGCCTGGCAAACTCAGCAGCCATTCCTGCCCCTGAGACATGCAAGTCAGTGTAATGGCCACAACTCCATAGCTCCATGTATTGTTCCATGCTCTAAGTTCATCTGCCTTGTTTATGATACTCCTTGCATTAAAATAGACACATCTCAAACCATCTGGCTGAGTGCACTTTGTTCTACCATCTGCTTATCCTTCCTTACAAACTCCCTACAAGTTGTCTTTTCACTTAGGTTGGAGGAGCAACACCTCATATACTGTCTGGGTAGTCTCCAGCCCCTTGGTATGAACATCGAATTCTTCAACTTCCGGTAAATACCTCCCTCTTCCTTCCCCCATCCCACTTTCACTCTGTCTCCTCTTCCAGCTGCCTATCACATCTCTCATGATTCTGCCTTCTTCTACTACCCATAGTGCTTTCCCCTTACATTCCTTCTTCAACTCTCCTGCCTATCCCCTCCCTGCTTCCCCTCCCTCACCTCTTGATCTTTCCTCTGATTGGTTTGTCACCAGGCACCTTCCCCCCTCCCTCCACCTTCTTTATAGGGCCCCTACCCCCTTCTTCTTCAGTCCTGACGAAGAGTCTCGGCCCGAAACGCTGACTGCTCATTTCAACGGATGCTGCCCAACCTGCTGAGTTCCTCCAGCTTGTTTGTACGTGTTGATTTGACCACAGCATCTGCAGTGTACTTTGTGTTAACTTTGTCTTCACTTAGGTTGCCACCCCCTGCAATTCTAGTTTAAACCCTCTGCAACAACATTAGCAAACCTCCCTCCCAGGAAGGTCCTGATGAAGGGTCTCGGCCCGAAACGTCGACAGCGCTTCTCCCTATAGATGCTGCCTAGCCAGCTGTGTTCCACCAGCATTTTGTGTGTGTTGTTGTTTGAATTTCCAGCATCTGCAGTTTTCCTCGTGTTTTCTCCCCCCCAGGATATTGGTTCCCCTCCTGTTCAGGTGCAACACTTGTACAGGACACCCCTTCCCCAGAAAAGGTTCCAATGATCCAAGAACTTGAAACTCTGTCCCATGCACCATCTCCTTAGCCACTCTTTTATCTGTGGTATCTTCTTGTTCTGACCATCTCTAGCTTGATGCACCAGGTCTAATCCAGAGATTGTCATCTTGTAGGTCCTGCTCTGCAGCCTCTTTCCTATCTGCTTAAACTTACTGTGCAGGACCTCTACCCCTCTCCTGCCTATGTCATTGGTACTGATATTTACCACGACCTCTGGCTGTTCACCTTCCCCTTCAAGAATATTCTGCAACCACTCAGAGACATCCTGAACCCTAGCACCTGGGAGGCAGCCCACCATCCTGGTGTCTCTTTTGCTGCTGCAGAATCTCTTATCTGTCCCCCTAACTATCAAGCCCCCTATTACTGTTGCTCTGCCTGATTTCACCCTATCCTTCTGAGGCTCAGAGCCAACCACAGATCTACTGGTCTGGCTGCTGCTGCCTTGCCCAGATAGATTACCCCTCTCATCTGTACCCAAAGGGGTATTCCTGCTGCTGAGGGGATTGGCCACAGGGGGATCCTGCACTGACTTCTTTCTCCCTTTACCTCTCTCGGTGTTCACCCATCTACTCCCTGATTTCTGCACTCACAGTGTAACCACCTGCTCAAAGGTCGTATCTATCAATTGTTCTGCCTCCTGTATGATTCTTAGTTCATCCAACTCCAGTTCCAGCTCCTTAATGCAGTCTTTCAGGAGCTGGAGTTGGCGGCACTTCTCACATGCGAAGTCATCAGAGAGACCATCAGTTTCCATGAATTTCCACATCCTATCGGAGGACTATTCCACTGCCATCTGCCATCCTGCCTACACTGTACTATGGGCAACCAAGACTAATCAGCAATAAGGAAAAACCTACCTTTCTTAACTGTTTCTTTGGCCTTGGCCTCTTCTTGTCGAAGCTTCTTGAGTCAAAGTCTCTAAGTTCCCACTCTGACTCTTGCCCCCACTCCAAAGATAGCTGCTCTGCTAGACCTTCCCTCTCTTTTAATGTTTAAAACATAAGAAAAATCCCCTCGCAAGGAGAAAGAAAGAAATCACGTTTGGTGGTGCTCTGCCTGCTGTCTGCTGTGGAGCACCATCATGGACTATGACCTCTGGCTGTTCACCCTCCCATTTAAGAATGCTAAGGACTCGATCCAAGATATCAAGCACCTTGGCACCTGGGAGGCAACATAACATCCAGGAATCTCGTTCTTGCTCACAGGACCTCTTATCTGTTTCCCTAACTAATGAATCCCCTATCACCACAGCATGGCTCTTCTCCATCTGAGTTACAGAGGCAGACTCAGTGGAAGAGTTGAGTCGGTGGTGAAGAAGGCGAATGCAATGTTGGCATTCATTTCTAGAGGAATAGAATATAAGAGGAAGGTTGTGATGTTGAGGCTCTATAAGGCACTGGTAAGACCTCACTTGAACTGCTGTGAGCCGTTTTGGGCTCCTTATTTAAGAAAGGATGTGTTGACGTTGGAGAGGGTTCAGAGAAGATTCATAGAATGATTCTGGGAATGAGACGGTTAACATAGGAATGTTTGACCGCTCTTGGACTGTACTCCTTGGAGTTTAGAAGAATGAGGGGGGACCTCATAGAAACATTTCGAATGTTAAAAGGCATGGACAGATGTGGCAAAGTTGTTTTCCATGGTGGAGGAGTATAGTACGAGAGAGCATGACTTAAGGATTGAAGGACGCCCATTCAAAACAGAGATGAGAAGAAATTTTTTGAGCCAGAGGGTGGTGAATCTGTGGAATTTGTTGCCACAGTTGGCAGTGGAGGTCAAGTCATTGGGTGTATTTAAGGCAGAGATTGATAGGTATCTGAGTAGCCATGGTATCAAAGGTTATGGTGAGAAGGTGGGGGAGTGGGACTAAATGGGAGAATGAATCAGCTCACGATAAAATGGCGGAGCAGACTCGATGGGCTGAATGGGCGACTTCTGCTCCTTTGTCTTAAGGTCTTATGGTCTAAGAGATCGGACCACTGTGACTTTCTTCTGTTAGGTCAACTCCTCCAACAGTATCCAAAGTGAGACAAAGTTGAGAAAATCTGCAGATGCTGGAAATCCAAACAACACACACAAAATGCTGGAGGAACTCAGCAGGCCAGGCAGCATCTAAGGAAAAGAGCAAATAATCAATGTTTTGGGCTGGGACACTTCATCAGGACTGAAAAAAGAGATGAGATTTTAGAGTAAGAAGATGGGGGGAGGGGCAGAAGAAGTACAAGGGGTGAAGCTGGGAGGGGGGGGTGAAATAAAGAGCTGGGAAGTTGATGGGTGAAAGAGATAAAGAGCTGGAGAAGGGTTAATCTGGTAGGAGACGGTAGAAGATGATGGAAGAGAAGGAAAAGGAAGGAGCACCAGAGGGAGTTGATAGGCAGATAAGAAGATAAGGTGGGAGAGGGAAGCAGGAATGAGAATGGTGAAGGTGGGAGGGGGAGCAATTACCAAAAGATTGAGAAATTGATGTTCATGCCATCAGGTTGGAGGCTACCAGATGAAATATAAGGTGTTGCTCCTCTAATCTGAATGTGGCCTCATTGCAGCAGTAGAGGAGCCATGGATCGACATGTCAGAATGGGAATGAAAAGATGAGTTGAAATGGGTGGCTACTGGGAGATACTGCTTTTTCTAGTAGGTGCTCAGCAAAGCAGTCTTCCAATCTACGTTGGGTCTCACCAATATAGAGGAGGCATAACCAGGAGCACCAGAGACACTAGATGACCCCAACAGACTCACAGATGAAGTGTCACTTCATCTGGAAAGATTATTTGCAGCCATGAATGGTAGTGAGGGATAAGATATAGGGTCAGATATAGAACTTGTTCCTCTTGGAAGGATAAATACCAAGAATGAGATCAACGGGGTTGGATAAGTGGACAAGTGGACATGTAGGAAGTCATCCCCGTGGAAAACAGAAAGTAGGAGGGGTAGGGAAAGATGTGCTTGGTGGTGGGATCCCACTGGAGATGGCAGAAGTTTACAGGGAATTATGTGTTGGATGTAGAGGCTAGTATGGTAGTAGGCGAGGACAAGAGGTACCTTATCCCTGGTGTGCTTGCAAGAGGATGGGGTGAGAGTACAAAATGGAAGTAATGCAGGTGAGGGCAGTGTTAATGGTGGAGGAAGGCAAGTCCCTTTCTTTCAAGAAAGAGGATATGTCATTAGCTCTGGAATAAGATCAGATGCAGCTGAGACTGAGGAACTAAGAGAGGGATAGCATTTTTACAGAGTTAAAAGAGATATAGTCCGGGTAGCTGTGAGAATCAGTGGGTTATAAAAAGATATCAGTAGGTAAGCTGTCTCCAAAGAAAAAGATAGAGAGATCAAGATAGGGGTGGAAGATGTTCAAAATGGACCAGGTAAATCTGAGGGAGTGCGGAATATGGAGGCAAAGTTGATGAAGTCGACGAGCTCCGCATAGATGCAAGAAGTGGCACTAATGCAGTCATTGATGTAGCTTAGGAAAAGTTGGGGAGCGATACTGGAGTAGGCTTGGAACATAGACTGTTCCATGTAGCTGACACAAAGGCAGGCATAGCTGGAACCCAGGCAAGTGCCCATGGCTACACCTTTGGTTTGAAGGAAGTGGGAGAAGACAAAGGGAAATTATTGAGAGTGAGGACCAGTTTGGTCAGATGGAGGAGAATGGTGGAGAAGGGAAACAGGTTGGATCAGTTGTTCAGAAAGAAGCAGTTCATGAAACAGCAACATTATATACTGTATATACCAGGCCCCAGACAGTCCTTTCAGGTGAGGCACGACTTCACCTGCGAGTCAACTGGGGTGATATACTGTATCCGGTGCTCCCAATGTAGCCATTTATACATTGGGGAGACCCGTCACAGACTGGGAGACCGTTTTGCCGAACACTGGCGCTCGGTCCTCCAGCAGTGGCGGGATCTCCCTGTGGCCACACACTTCAATTCCACAGACCACTCCCACTCCGACATGTCTGTCCATGGCCTCCTCTACCGTCAAGATGAGGCCACACGCAGGTCGATGGAGCAATACCTTATCTCCCGCCTAGGTAGCCTCCTACCTGTCGGCATGAACATCCAACTCACTGATCTCCGTTGATACCCCTGCCCCCCACCCTTACCCCCATCCCTATCTATTATTTTAGTCTGGTTCTCTTTCTCTCTCTTTTTCCCCCTCACTATAATCTCTCCCCCCAGCCCTACCTTTCTTTCTCTTTTATTTCCCATAATTCTCCACCTTCCCCCCTAGCCCATTTCCCTCCAGCCTATCACTTCCCAGCTCTCTACTTTATTTCTCCCCCCACTTCTTATCCCCCCTCGACCATCTCATGTAACTTCACTCCTGATGAAAGGTTTCGGCCCAAAACGTCGATATTACCTCATCCCATAGATGCTGTCTGGCCTGGTGAGTTCTGTCAGCATTTCGTGTTTTTTAATTTATTTCCAGCATCTGCAGATTCACTCGTGTTGACATTATATACTGTATTTGGTTTGCCTTTTATTCACTGTATATACTTATGCATGGAATGATTTGTCTGGAGGGCACTATAACGGTGCATGTGACAATAATAAACTGAGACCAATATCAGTACCTTTGAAAGCCCTACAGAGTATCCAGTGAATAATATGCACAACAGATGTTGATGTACTGAAAGAACACTGTTAATCTCCACAATTCTGACGGATGGGCACCTTTGATAACCATACATCTTAACGTGTGTGTCTGACAATACTGATTCATAATTCACAACTTTGATTTGATCTCCATATTCTACTGTACACACCATACTTTTGAAGGAAGATCTGTATCCTTACTGTGGGATCTACAATAGTAATTTGCATTTCACGTTGCTGTTGTACATGCCACATTCCAGACATGTTTTCCACGCTGCTCTACTGAACTGTTACTGATTCTCTGCATTAACCCTGCCTGCGGGTTGAGGAAAGTACCAGTATGTACCTGTTAATCTGCTTTCACACTGCATGATCAGACACAACATATCCATCTAACTTTTTGCAGAGAGTTGAGGGAACACTGTGTGAGACCAGAAATGACTATAGCCACATATTACAATCATTACAGGAGTGAAAACATCAGTTGTATTGTTCAGAGAATAGCAACGGTTCCATGTGAAACCAGTAACTGCATATAACTCTTGAAGAGATGTGTCACAATATAAGCAGCACTCTAAGTGCTTCCTTGTACTCAAAAGAATAGTACCCACAGGAGGCATGCTCATTGTGTGAGAGAACATGACGATCCTCCAAGGATAGAGCTAGCAGTCTGAGTGGAGGTAGCCAGAGGTCGCTATAATGACAGGAGTGCAGTCCCTGATTGCCTACCCTTTGGAAGCTGCAGGACAGGAAATGCCTGTGTCCACTTTGTCTTCTCCTGTGGGATGTTTCCTCTCCCTGAGTATGGAGACAAGATAACCCCTGTAATGCAGCAGTGATCAGCAAACTATGGAATTATACGGTAAGATAGTGGAGTGCATGGTTGCAGTGTCCTCTCTAGGTCCAACCAGTGGTGTAGTTGTTCATCCATTACATCCTCTTTCACAATTGCAAGACACTGCTGGATATTAAGAACATCAAGTACTGCAGGTTTTCCCCACTAGTGAGTTGCTGGATAGCGATGGAGATGGACTTGTTGCGTATCATGTTGTGTACCGTGCCACCTGCTACAGCCACTCAGGGATGAAGGCGCCGGAGGTGGTGCACAGTCCAACAAATGGTGCAAATCAGTGTCTTGGACATTTTTACTGTGAATGCAAGACCTGTTGGACATTGGTATGCCAAAATACGGCAAGTCTGGTTCACTGGTTTATTTGTGATACTGATTGCAGGGGAGTGGCGTTGCCTCAGTTACTGTGCGGACTAAGCCATCAAGCCACAGGGTTGCCAGTTGCAGCTGCCTATGAGAGATGCTGGAGATGGTGCAGGAGAGAGCTGAGGCCTCTGTGGTTCCAGAGCTGGATTCCTTGCTAAACTGGGGAATGGCTCCTCCCATTGGTACTGCTCTCCAGTGTTCACCCAGTAGAAGACAACATCCCATGACCACCAATCTGCAGGCCTTGACATTCAGAGACTTGAACTATTTATTTTTTGTGACTGTACACTTTTCTGCTATAGTAGCTATATGTCATGTGAGGTGTGACTGCTGGTACTGCACTTTGCACCTGGGCCATAGAGGGAAGTGTTTCATTCAGCTGTATGTTAAATGACAATTAAACTTGAACTTAAGATGTCAGAGTTCAGCAAGCAGAGTTCGGGTGTGGGTGTGAGATCAGGAAACAGAAAGTGACCCTAAATTCTGTCCTCCATGGACAATACTGTCTACACATGATGAGAGTGTGTCTGAGGTTGCTGGAAGTCACAGATTGCAATTTCTCTCTCCAAAGAGAAATTGACCTGATGAGTGTTCCCAGCATTTCCCGTTTTTATTTCAGATTCCCAGTATCTGCAGTTTTTGGGCTATTTAGTGTGTCTTGGCCCTTTAAATAACAAGGTTTGAGTGGAAACTGTTAAGTAAAAACTGAATATTCTGTGAAGAAACAAGAATATTGTTTTTGTGACTGGGTGAAAATCACACTGAGAAGGAATATTGCATGTTATTTACAGGAGTATTATATCAAAAACATTTCACAATGGATGCCTGGATTGCCAGAATGTTGACAAAATTGATTGGCTTCAACTAGCTTAATTTTCAACAGCACCGTACAGGTACTTATTTTCTTGGAGAATGCAAACAAGTTCTCGCCAAGAAGTGAGACTTTAAATAGATGCAAAATCACTAAATTATATCATGAGGTGCATGATGGCTGGCCATGTTTCCTCACTGCCATTTATGTTTTAAACAATGATGACTCAACTGTAATATCTTATTGCCATCTGTGGGACATGTTGAATCTACATGTGCTGCCACATTTCCCCACAAACACATGTTCTGTATAACTTTGAGATATCTTGAAGAGGTGGACAATCAAATTTAAGTGAGTACACTTCTTCCATTAACCTACTAGTTCCAATGAAGGTCACAAAATGTTATTTGGCAAGCAACACACCTTTTAATTCACCCTTATTTGGAGTAGGATTCACTGATACAATTTAACATTTTTACTACACTTTTATGCCTTATTTTTCTTAGACAGTCTCTCAGGCTCAAGAGTAACTTACTTCCACTTTAGCTCTGCAACTTGAGGTGACTGATGTAGGATCTGAAGAATCTGTCACAGAGGGGTCAGGGGTTATCTGACAAGGCAGGTAGTTTGTGAGGTGGTTCACTCCTTCCATTGATTATGTAGGATATCTGTGTGATTCCAATGCATTGATCTAAGGCTCTCCGTGCAGTCCCAAATGTTTGGATGGCATTTTGATGTGTCTCACCACTGTCCGGTATTTCTTCTTGTTTGTTTGAGTCAAATCATGCACAACCTTTTCGTTAGGAATGAAGCCAGGCAAGTGCAAAATTCTGCTCTGTAAGACCATTGCAAATAGGGCATTACAGAGACGCCCTGACTATCCCTTTGTCACTGCTCTGATTTGCAGTTACTTGGCGTATCTCTTTAAAGTGAGTGCAAGGTTCCAGTGCCATCATCAGGTCCTTTTAAATATTGCATCCAAATCTGAGAAGAAGAGAAATGAACCACACAATTGCTCAAGCCTGCTCCATCATTCAATACCTTTTTGTACTTTGCTGTAGCATCTACTTATCTCCTATCTGCAAAATATCTGTCACCCTCAGCGGTTAATACATAGACTCAACACCAAGCGTCCAACCCCCAAATCTTCCTTGTTCCAGGGAGAACAATCTCAGCTTCTCCACTCTAACCCTTCTTTCCCGAAACCATTCTCATACATCTTCCAGGTTTCCTCTCTTGGACTTTCAGTGTTGTGAATGAAAATTGGATGACATGGGTCCTTTCTTTAAAGAAAAACTACCTTAGGGAATAAGGAAAACAAAGAGAAATTGAAGAAATGATTTTTTTATGTCTTCACGAAAGACATCTCAAAAATAACAAAAATCAACAGTAACTGATATTAGCAAAACCCAGTAATGAAGAAATTTCTGGATTGAAGGGTGATTAACCCCCAGGTTTTGGAAAATTGTGACCATGAGACAGTGAATGCAATAGATGTCAGCTTTCAAAATCCCATGGATTTTAAAACTGTTTCCGCATGTTACAGGGTAGCAAACTATAGTTAGTCTGACATCAGCAGTTGGGAAAAAGCTGAAACATATTATTAAGAGATTGGTAATGTAGCAATTAAAAAATAATAGGATTGGGTGGGGTTAATGGTTCAATGAAAATAAAAAAATACAGCAGATGCTGAAAAGCTAAAACCTATATAGAAAATGGTAGAAATATCCAGCCAGTCAGGCCACAGTCAAAATTTGAGGTCAGAGATCCTTCATCAGAAGAAACAAAAGAAGCTGGTAAGTCTTGAGTGAAGGAATTTCACTTTCATCCATCCCCAGAACTGATGTCCATGTCTCACAAACACTTATCCATCTGACACCAACTGTGTATCCACGTGCTGACTTACTTCATTTGTTAGTCTTTTTGTCAGTCTATACTTGGCTCAGGTAGTAATCTTCAATTACCCTAGAGGTTATTTCCTATATTATTTACATCCTGAATGTCAATCTTCTGGAATATATTTTATTATTTGTTATTTGTGGTAATATTGCTTTATGTCTTGTGTGTGAGTTATAGATGCTGTATTGTGTACCTTGGTCTGGAGGAACATTATTTCATTTGGTTGGCCATGTAATGCTCTGTAAGGATTCACTGCTAATGTAATGGTTTCTTGTAGCACCAGTGTTTGGGTGATGACTAGAGATAACAGGGGCTTTGGAATGTGCGCCATCCAATGAGAGGTTTGTTGTTTCTTTCTTGTGTGTCTGAGAGAAGGCATTCGTGGGCTTTTTGTCAGCAAAAGATGAAGAGAGAAGACGTGAGTGGAGAGATTTGGTAGACCACAGGACAGAGTGGACTTGGAGCAAGAGTCCAGGAGTCAACAATGCTCGGAGGAGGTCGATGGGGAACAAATGGATAGACAACTGTGAGCTCAAACGTTGCACATTAGACTGTTTCATGACAATGGGCCCTTTTTCCTTTTTGTTTCTTTACTAACCCTATAGTCAAATTAAGAATTATAAAGCTCAATCTTTTCATCTCATATTGTGTACTGTCTGTTATTTCGAGGTACTTATTTGCAACAGGGTAACACATCACACAGCCTCCACACAAACGAGATTTCAAAGGTTTGCCGGGCCAGAAAGTGTCTTTCCCTAGACCAAAGCAGCCCATCGAACGACAAATGTAATATAAGTTCCCCAGTTTTTCCACATAAGCATTTACATTTTTCATCCTCAGGTCCCTGTCCATCTGATATAAGTGCTCCACCATTCAAATTGATGCATATTCATTTCACATACATATATGATGTTCGATACAAATCATCAGAATTGGGTTTTTATTATCACCAGCAAGTGCTGTGAAATTAATTAACTTAGCAGCAGCAGTTCAATGTGATACATAATATAGAAAGAAAAAATCAATAAGTAAACCAATTACAGTATATATACGCTGTATTTTTACTTTCTATATAGATAAAAAATGGAAAAACAGAAATAATACATTAAAAAGTGCGATAATGTTTGTGGGTTCACTGTCCATTTAGAAAGCAGATGGCAGAGGGGACCAAGTGTGTGGCTTCAGGCTTCTGACAGTAACAATGAGAAGAGGGCATGTCCTGGGTAATGGGGGTCAATAATAGATGTCGCCTTGGCTGTCATAATACATATTCATATTTTCTTGCCATATGCAAGAATGCCTTTGCCTCTAGAAATAAATCCCTTTCTCTAATATACTGTATATACAGTAAACAGCTCTCTGAGGATGAGAATTCCAAAGATTCAACACTCTCTGGGAGGAAATTCCTCATACCTCAGTCCTAGTCATTCCTGCCTGTGGCCATCAAACTTTACAACTCCTCCCTTGGAGTGTCAGACACTCTGAGCCAATAGGCTGGTCCTGGACTTATTTCCACTTGGCATAATTTACTTATTATCATTTAATTATTTCTGGTTTTATTTTGCTGTATTTCTACTCTATTATTGGTTGGTGCAACTGTAACGAAATCCAATTTCCCTTGGGATCAATAAAGTATGTCTGTCTGTCTGTCTGTCTAAGTAATTTACCTTGTATCCTGAGATTGTGACCTTGCATTCTAAAACCTCTGTTCTCCATCCAGGGGAACATTCTCCATGCATCAATCTAGTCTAGCCCCACACTCGACGCAGTTGTGTACATTCCAGTGAGATCATTCTCATTCTTTTAAACCTAGTAAGTAGAGGTCTCATTGATCCTGTTTCTCCTCATAACTCTTGTAATGGCAACCTAACTGTTTCCTTCACATTTACATTTGATTTCACTGACACCCAGAAATCTTTGTACATCAACATTTCCCAATCTATCACCATATAAAAATTGTCTTCTTGTTTTCAATATTCAGGTGATTAATGGCATATTCATTCATATTATACTGCGTCTGCCATGTGTTTGCCCCAGCACTAGTCTTTTTGCATTTTGCTCACAATTTGAAGCCATCAATAAACTTGGAAATACTAAATTTAGTTCTTTCATTTATGTCGATTTGGAGATTTGTGTCCATCCACTGGTGGACACAAATTAGGCTAGCCACCCTGAAAAGGATTATCTCTACCCTCTGTTTCCTACCTGTCAACTATGCCAAAATATGAGCTACTGGAGAAACTCAGCAGGTCAGGTAGTATCAAAGGAGGGAAAGGGACAATCAACATTTCAGATGGAGACTCTTCATCCGCACTGGAAGATAAAATGGGAAATGTTAGTATAAAGAGAAGGAGTGATAAAAGGACAGAGGGGGCACAGGCTAGCTGAAGCTATAGAAAGTTGAATTCTCATGCCGCTGTGTTGTACAGTAAGTACCATGGTACGACATGTAGTCCTCTAGTTTGTCTCCTCTACACTGGTGACTCCCATCAGGAATCCCCACTATGCCGGCTATATCTTCTTTATGCTGTTATTAAGTAGAAAGTACAGGAACTTAAGACTCACAACTCATGGTTCAACAGAAGCTTACTTACTACTGCCATCAGGTCCTTTAATTGATCTGAAAATCTCAATTCAACCTTGACCTTATTTTTTCTATCTCCCCTTCTCTCACACTCTCCTTCTCAACTTGCACTAATTTTGTTACTTTTGTTGTGTAGCATATGTAGCCCCCAGTAAGCCCCAGGCTCACTCAGCTCACTTCCGTCTAGGGGAAGCAGCCTTCGGCTCCGCCAAACTGGGTAATCAGCTTGTGTGGATGCTGTGTGATGTCCCCAACCACGCCAAAAAACAGACAGGACACCATATGCAATTAAATGATCACACTTTATAGATCTTATTGGAACTATGTACTTAAAAGAGATACAATATAAAAGGAAAAGTAAAAGGCGCCAAACTTATCAAAGTTCAACCACTTTGTGCACAACCATTGGAGCTCAGTTAACTAAGTCTTCTTGCCACCATTCGATCCCCTCCAAACTCCTCGACCCGCCGCCTGGGACCAACCATGGTGGTCGACCAGATGCTCCACATGAATCTGTCCTCGTCTCCTCACCACGCTGAAAACCCTGGGCCTCGGACCCCTGCTCGGGGTCCGTTCTGTCATCGCGTCTTCTTCCTCTAACCCCTTCGTGCCAACTCCCCAAAAGTCCGCGCAACACTAGTTTACAGCTGCACAAGAAAGAATAACATCTATCCCAATTGGTTAACAAATGAATACAATTCTCGTTATCAGTAATTATAACCCAAAAAGCTGCAAGAGAAAGCACTCTCTCACCAGTTAACATAACAAAGAAGCATTTTACTTTTAACATAACAAAGAAGCCATTTTACTAGCCTTAGCAGTAACATAAAAGAAGAAACCCCTTACACATAAGTCATTTATAGTTTATGTTTTTGTCACATTTGTAACATTTGCGCACTGTGGCTATCTGGAGCTCCCAGTTACTAGCCATTTTAGTTATCCTCCCCACTCCCACTCCATTCTATCTATCCTCAGCATCCTCCACTGCCAGGTTGAGGCCAAACACCCCTCTGTCCCTTTCTTGTCTACTCATATCCCTCCCGCTCCATTTACTAGTTTCCTTGCTCTTCCTGACAAACTCCATCTGTCTATCACCCACACAAGCATCCACTGGGACCACGATGACCACAAAGGCCTTACTGAAGTCCATATAGACAACATCCACTGCTTTACCTTTGTCAACTTTCCTCATAACCTCTTCAAAAAATTCAATAGGATTTGTCAAACATGACCTTCCACGCACAAATCCATGTTGATTGTTCCTAATTAGACCCTGTCTATCCAGATAATTATATATACCATCTCTAAGAATACTTTCCATTAATTTACCTGCCACTGATGTCAAACTGACAGGCCGATAATTGCTAGGTTTACTCTTAGAACCCTTTTTAAACAATGGAACCACATGAGCAATACGCCAATCTTCCGGCACCATCCCTGTTT